>NC_080670.1:9487564-9735530 GCF_030247195.1 Topomyia yanbarensis | reverse complement strand
CAGGTAATAGCATCACCGGATAAACTGATTTTTTCAGTGTCTCCATTTTGTCAGCCTAAAAAGCACTATGAGGCAGTTCATCACTATTTTAGCTAAATATTGTAATAGAGTTTGCGACATAAAATGACTCAATACTTTATTATTACGACCAGCAATAGATAGAATGTCTAACAATTGGTACCAAAGCTTCGTATAATAAAAATTATCCAAATACTGTGAAATACTTGTGATTGATTGATCGAAAATTTGAAACGTGTGCCCAATTCTAACGCCATAATAAGATTGAGTTGCATAGAAATACCAACTAAATGGCGGCAATAGGAATAGATTCAAATTGAGCTAAGCACCATATGTGCGTTATCCGTATAGATTGGGATCATAAAAAAATAAAAAGATGTTTATCGATGGCAAAGTTCATACCTTTTGCTTTCAATTAGATATACATTTGCAAGAAGATAAAGAAATAGAATTTTCGTTGACTAGTATTTCCAAGACGCAAAAATAAAAAAATCCACTATCCGCGATCTATACTTGCATCGACTTTAGATATTTTATAATTACATATCTAACTAAAAATCAAACTACCGTGATTATAGAAGTATATTTGCTGTTCTCTTTTATTCCGTCGCACCGAAAAATCTTTTTTTCTTTCTTTTTGTGCATATGCTAGCGGGCTTAAACATTCTCGCTTTGATACGGGTGCAAAGTCAAAGAGTTTCCGAGGTGTTATCCGAAGTTGAAAGCGCTCGGCTCCGGTGCTTCAGAAATTTTAAAGCACCCGGCCCGAGTGTTTTCCGAAGCACCCAAGCACCGGGTCGAAAATATTACACCGCCACCGACACAGGTGCTTCGTTTATCGTGCATCGTTGCTTCGCATCGAGCACTGGCTTGGGGTGCTCATTTCAATACACTCGGTTGCGGTGGTAAAATGCAGCACGCGGTGCCGTGGCGTGTTTGGACATGCCAGTTTCCAGCAAAGCGATCATCGGGTTTTTAAGGGTATGTGTGCTTTGGCCATTAGGCCTGCAACAATGTTTCAGAATGCCCATCATAAAACAAATTGCTTTGAAGTGCGGGAATCCACCTCCTACATCATACTATGCTGTTATATATGTGTCCAAAATTGCTCCGCTGCCGGCCAAGAATGGACAGGAAATTACACCACCCTACCACAGCAGCAGCAACGCATCATGATTAGTCGGTACCAGTAGCGAACAATAATAAACAGCACAAAAGCAAGATGCTACATCCATCAATCTCGCCCAAGATGCGCCCGCCGAGAGTAGAAGGTGCTATAATTATTTGCTCTACCGAGTGCGATCCGTTCACCTACTAACACTTGTGGAAGTTGCGGTGGCGGTGGTGGCATCACGGATGAACGTTTTATTAGGCCAAAGCAGGCAAGCTAGCCGGATGGCAGACAACGCGAGTAACTAGAATGCGAATACTTTGAATTGCTCAAGCACGTCAACATCGACCCTATACAGCATGAGCTGATTCAACGAAAATCTCGAAACCTTCATCTGTCAGACAACATCCTGAGTGCCAGCGAACCCCTTTGGAACCATTCTAAATCACCTGCTGTCTCAAACACAGTCAGTGTGCACTGTGCCACAGATCGGGCAGGAAAAACAACTTGCCTGAGCCCAACACCTATCGAGCATCCATCAGGTGATGGTCGTCGACAAAAAAGGCTAATTGAATTAAGCCTGGGTCGTTTGTTTACGGCTGCAAGAGTTATAATCGTATAGCACAACGATCGCAAGCGTTAGTGACGGGTTCGATTTTTTATTCTATATCGTTCGCTTCTCCAGTAGCATCGCTCCGTTAAGAGGAATGTCATGTTCCGCCTTGGGTTGTTGCATCTCGTGAGAGAAGATGATGCACGTTGCAGTTCAATAAAACGAGTGCCCTCATGTTTGCGTGATCCCTTTTCCTCTGTGGCGGTATGTTTTGTACTTGTGCAAACCATTCTAAACGATCGCCAAAGTGGATCTTCGATAGTGAATTCTACATCGTGTGGAAACTTGAACAAGGTTAGCTTGTTCTGGACGGCGAATCAATTTTTAACTGCTCGGCCTCGAGTCCAAAATGTGAAATAAAATTTTAATCCTTTCACAAACGGGCATAAAATTATCCTATTATAAAATGAATCGATATACGTATATCAAACTAGCCGTTTATCAGATTTACTAATTTTGATGATTAAATGTCAGTGTGCCTGATGTTTTGGTAGTTCGAGGTTGTCATTAGTGTCGTTGATCTTCCGTCTACCATAAAGCTACAAGTTTAATGTTTTTCCTCCCTTTCATCGTTGCCTACCATTTGTTTCCTGTCTCTGATATGTGCTTCCTATAGTGCTAATTCACTTCAATAATATTTCTTGCTAAAAATTACCAAAGATACAGCTAATTTTTAAAAAAATCACTCATGCTCATCGCTCAGCATAGTTGCTATTCTAAACACCAAAAGCCATTTACGCTCAATATTTCAGATATGGCTGTTATATAACAGAGAGCAGACGTCTATCTCGAGCGTTAATTCTGCGTAAAAATTAACAGCCTGTTCGAAGGAAATTGGGATATTTCTAGTAGGTGCGCTACTATCGCCATTTCGTTTAGTAGGTGATTTGGCTGATTTGACAGTTGGTAAAAAAGATTTCAAAATTGTCAATGTAATTAGTCTGTACAATTTTTCCAAAATCGAGGTATTTACCCCTCGCATTGGGTGTTATATGATCAACCCAGAGTTTGATGTTTGATGGTATATTAATATGATCAGCCGTGTGGTGTCCAGCAGGCTAAATTTTTTTTGCACTATTTCAGCCAAGAATCCTCTTGGAACCTGCTTCCATGTCGACTAACAACATGCTAGGAGTTCCTAGGTCAAGGTATTGATCCGTGTCGAAGACTTAAGCCGAATTTACATCTTTCCGATCCGTTTCAGTGCCGGTTCAGTTCCGTGCACGGACGCCAATATTCTTTCATACACTTCAAATGCAAGCTTTCACACTCGTCCGGGACGGTGCCGTGCCGCACAAGTGTGAACGCTTGCATTCGATTTGTATGAAATAATATTGGCGTCCGTGCACGGAACTGAACCGGCACTGAAACGGATCGGATAGGTGTAAATTCGGCTTTAACCTGGACGGACCTTAAGTTTTTGCATCATAGCCTTTATCCATTCTATGTTGAGTAAATCACTGACATAGGGTAACTTCGGGAGGGATGCCGCATCGGGAGAGATGCCGCACGATCTATAGCTTGTGTATAGGGTTACTTTTATACGGTAATATGATATTGTTAGTTTGCCTTTCGAAGACTTACAACACTGGAGATGTAAAATGATCCTTATTATTAACTCACGAAAATTTTATTAATGATTACGTGCGTTCAGTTACATTACGGAGTGCAGAAAAATTTTCAGCTACACATTAAAATTTGTTTTTTGATTGTTAATTGTTCGATTTTTTAATAAATTATGTATCGGTTTAATAGCTGGGACCTTTTAGAAGGCATTCTGATCATGAGCACGGTCATCCATAATTCCAGAGGAAAATGCCGTCATGCGGCATCTCTCCCCTACAATTGGAAGAGACGCCGCATCAAAATTTCATAATAAGGTATATCCACAAACTAACGGACCTAACACAGTGACATATAGGATTATGAGTCTATTAATCTATATATTTAAATGGGCGATATGTACCTAAGTATTAGTTGTTTCGTTTTATTCGTTAAAGTTTCAGGCACTAATTTTCGTGAACGCATTGATTTGTAGTGATGTCCAGACTTGTTATAAACACTTCAACACACAATGAGGGCTAATATCCCTCCCTCAGGATGAGGTAGAAAATAATGATGCAACGGGAGCATCTCTACCGTTGTGTGTGAGGACCCGAAAAATGAGAGAGTTCCTCTCTTGCTCAACGAAATGATGTAGATACATATTTTATTACGCATGGGATATTTGCTCCGTGGAGGAGAGTGGGCTACACCTCATGATGATTCAAGAGGAGTTTGTGATGTCCTCACACGCCTTGTGAGGAGGTAATGAATTAGTTGCTATGAGGTTTTGTTATATGGGTTTGATGCGTGTGCAAAGCTTATTTCTGATGTATATTTTTGTTTTTGAAATGAATGTATAGTTAAGCGTTGCATGAAGCAATTCAACTGTTTAAATATATACATAGTTTTCAAATATGTATAGGGTCATGAACCTCTTTTCGCCCTATTACAATTAGCTCTTAACCCATTTGAAACCATTGGTTAGAGTAGTGTCTGCCATATATTTGTACTATCTTTTGACTTAAATGGTAGCGCGATATTTTGGGCACCCGATTAGAGTTTTCGTTGCACTCAAACAGAAGTATTCCACCATTCTCGGGCCATTTATTATTTTACTAGTGGTTCTTAGGAACGAAGCAAACGTGTTGGTGCCAATTTATAGAAATTTCATCGATTGTAGGCCTCGTAAGTGATAAAATAGTGCAGTACCCTCCTTAAGGGACCAAAATTTGCCAAGCGATCTATTATTAAAATATAATACTCGTTTAGGAAGAAGTAGTTAGGTATCAAAAATTGCTACGTTTTTTGACGTATGGCACCCATAGCTAAGCTAAAACGGGACACACATGTTTCCATTGAAGCAAACCGTTTCTTCGTTACGCACTGTCCAGGTGGATTAAGAATTTGTTACCAAAACTTCATCATAACTCATTTCACGGTGCTATAGTGATTTTTTAACATTTCAAGTGAACTAGCATAGGTTATAGTGCAACACAAAAAGTTTTGAAAAATGTTGCATGCCCCCAAATTGATTTATAACAGAATTAAATACTCTTCCGAATTATTATTAGAACCATGACGTGCCTTTGAAAGAATGTTGAACCATTTTCATAGTTGTCATGAAAAAATGCAAAACATGGCAATTTTCTTTTTATTGTCGCAATTTAGCACAATATTTCTTTCATAACAGAATAATACAGCATACCTTTGGAAAGGTGTAGTTATTCTCTCTAGAACTTTCTAGAAATCGGCTAACACTGGACAACGTAACTAATGTTTTGGTGCCAAAGGTGCCAGAAAATGTTTTTGCTATAAGTGAAGATGATAAGGAGTAATGAGAGCAGCCTTTATTTTTTCGAATTTTTCATAGCACTTTGAAGGCAATACATTCGTTTAAAAATCGGTTAACATGTTATTTTCAAAATAATAACGATGTTGTAAAGCACTCCCGTAGGTACCTGGGCAATGATGTGAGAAAGAACTCTGCTAAATTTCTAAACGATTAGTATAGGAGGTTTTAAGTTAGTGTGTACACCGCATTTTTTCGAGTTTCCTTCTGAAAATTCAATGTCACTCACCCAATTTTTAA
Source organism: Topomyia yanbarensis (assembly GCF_030247195.1). Classification (NCBI taxonomy): domain Eukaryota; kingdom Metazoa; phylum Arthropoda; class Insecta; order Diptera; family Culicidae; genus Topomyia; species Topomyia yanbarensis. The sequence continues at coordinate 9,730,154 of NC_080670.1, read as the reverse complement.
TACTTTGCAATGTAGGAAAGTATTGTTCAAATGTTGGATTCTTGTAATGGAATTGATTGAATAGGCGAAGGCTAACGTATATCCTACATATTTCATGAACTCATCATTTCATTATATTTGTTAAATAATTTATTATTTTAGTGAAATCGGTATCAAAATAAAAAGCTTCGTCTTCTACTCCGAATATAGGGTAAACCTCTTACATAAACTCTATTATGGTGGGTGTATCACTAATTTCTAGGCCCAGAATTGATGCAATGCGTATAAATTGGCATCAGTAGCTTTACTTTGCTCTTAAGAACCAATATAATAACACAATTGGTATTATGCTATTATCATCCGTAGTGGAGAAAAATTTTAATTAAAAACTATTTTCCTTCACTAACGAGAAAATGGTTTGAAACTATTTTTGCGCGTAAAGGGCACAAAACCTATAACTAGACTATTTATGGAGATGCGTTTCGAGTTCGAAAACAAAATTTGTGCATCTGATTGAATTGGTAAGAAAGCTGTAAAATGTTCGTATTTAAGCGCAACGAAAACTCGAATCGAGTGTTCCAATTATTGCCTTACCTTTTAAACGAATGCGTTGAACAAAGATGGGAAAAGCTGCTCTAACCAGCAGCTACAAATTAGTAGGGTGATAATAGAAACAGGACGAAAATAGGCTCATTACCCTAGCGTTGAAAGTAGATAATCAGGATAGTATAAAATTTTCGACTATGTATAATTTTCAATATTGCTGTCGATAATTATCTCATTTTAAAAATGTATTGCCCATTGGAAATTTATCCGCATAAACTTTCTACTTTGACATTTAGTAACAAATAAACACAAACAACTATTTTTTTAAAACTTCATTATCCATATCTTGGAAACTAACCAGCCAAAACAATCTATAATAGAGATAAAAATAAAACTATTTGATAAAAACATTTTTTTTAAATTTTATTGAGAAAGAACGCTACAATAGAATCGAATATTATGCACCCATTTTACTTGGAAGCGATTTCATGTCGTATTAGATTTCAAAATCAAAATATTTATCTTCTATTATGGTGTTATTGAGTTTGACGAATAGGATTGATTTTAAATTTTCCGAGCTTAGTCTTGTCTGATCGTTAGTTAGTAGTTTCCCAAGGCCACTAAATCCTCGCTCAATTGAAACCTGTGTACAAGAAGTGCTCAAGGTCGTTTGCCACAGTAGAGTCAAGTCTGGGTCCTCCAGCGTCTTGCATTCCCACCACATGATGATATCCGTATTCCACAAAGCACTGATCTACACCACAAAAATTATACTTATATCCCCATTAGGGTGGGACAAAAAATAGATTCCATCTCCGAGCAACTTTCTAGGTACCATTTGGGTCCTAGAACAACTGTGCAAATTCTTAGCTCGATCGGTGAAACTATATTTTTGCGCCCACTGTTTAAAGTTTACATGGGATTTTGTATGGGAAAGTTAACTTTTACAAAATAATTCCTCTAGGAGTCGCCCATTACTTCCTAAAAATAAATCGTTATGTGGTTTGTATAGGAAATTTACCAAAGAAAAAAAGTCTCGAAAACCACGAAACGATCTGATGCTTGAGAAAAAAGTTATTAAGCTGAAACCGATTGATGCTGTGACGTTTGATAAAATATTCATTTTTTCTAGCACCACTGCTGTTGGTTGTCCAATTACACGCAATTTTATTTTAATCCTCTCTTAACGTATCAAAATCGTTTATCTATACTATTTGGCCACTTCGCAAGGTTTTGAGGGATAAATTGAGGCCTCTTTTGTACATAATAAGAGAAAGTTAAAAATTTTGTATATAATAAAACCGACAGAAGCAGTGATGCTATGAAAAGTGAAATTTTCATCAATCTTCAGGGCATCAATTGGTTTTTGCTTAAGGGATCATCCATAAATGACGTAGCATTATATGGGGGGGGGAGTTTTGTATTTTGTGATGATGTGTGACGACAGGGGGGTAGGGGGTCATGTCATGCTACGTAGCCTTTTTAAAGGGGAATAGAATAGAATTTTTAAAAAAATTACGGGGAAAAGGGGGGGCAGAGTTACCGTCAAGCTACGTAATTACCAGGGGGGTATTTAGAGGTTTGTGACGAAATGCTACGATAGGGAAGGGGGTGTTAAAAATCACTCAAAAAATGCTACGTCATTTATGGATCATCCCTAATAACTTTTTCCACTAGCATCAGATCGTTTTGCAGTCTTCTAAACGTTGTTTCCTTGACAAATTTTCTATAAAAATCAGACATCTGTTTATTTTTAGGAGATAACGGGCGACTCTTGGAAGAATTAATTTGCAAAAGACAATTTTCCCATATAAAATCCCATGTTAACTTTAAACCGTGGGCGCAAAAATATAGTTTCACCGATCGAGCTTAAAATTTGCAGAGTTGTTCTGGGAGCTAAATGGGACCCAAAAAGTTACTCGGAGCGAAATTTTATTTTTTTCATATAACCATGTCCCACTCTAATCCCCATCCTACGCAGCAGACAAATTAAAATAAGAGAGGGAAACAATCACTCTCGCGCTTCACACTCTCAGCATTCTGGAAGAGGGATTCCAACCCATCTTCAATCAGTTATGCGCTCTCGCCTTTCCTGTGTGATGCACATAACATCCTCTAATCATTAAACAAGTCATCACCTCTGATGATGAGTTTGCTTGTTGAGTGGGAGAAGAGTTTTTTTTCAGCTATTGGAGAGGTGTGTGAAGTCCTCCTCAGAATGTTGATACCTCACCTCATTTTAGCATCATGAGTGATGCTCCAGCAAGCCTGGTGATGTCAATATTGGGATAAAAACGAAAATTCATTATTGGGAGAAACAGCAAAACACTGCTTTTAAGAAACCGCTACTAAACATAGATATATATATCGCTCGTACAAACATATAGATAAATAGTACCATCATTAAAGTTTCTACAACTTAACCTTTACACAAGTTAGCGAAAGCAAAAAATATTTCTACTGTATCGATTTTGTTGGCTATTTTCGGCAAATTTCAATGCTAAGAGAAACGATAGCAATTGAAATGGAAAGACGGATAGGTATTCTAGAGTGAATCAGTTATAAACATAGAACGGAAAACTAGGACTAGGCAGGCTCATACGGACATGATCGAAAGGAAATGTGGAGAATCCTTTGCGTTGCACCCAAGTCTACCGCATGGTCATTGATAGAACATAACTCATCATCATGTATGAGTCTGCCTAGTCCTAGTTTTCCGTTCTAAGTTTATAACTGATTCACTCTAGAAAACCTATCCGTTTTTCAATTCATTTGCTTTCGTTTCTCTTAGTCTTAAATTTGCCGAAAATAGCCAACAAAATCGATACAGTAGAACCTTGCGGCAATTAAAACATAGAAACCAAAAATATTTTTGAAATGTTGCCTAAAAAATGAAATGTTGCCTTAAGAAAAGTGAAGGTGCTAGCCATTAATAGGTGTAATCAAACTTCATGAAACTCAGCTGAAGACACCTAATCACAAAAACATCAACGAGAGCTAAAAAAAATACTTTTTTTTCACCATTTTTCAGTTTGTGACCACGGATTATTGTATTGTATTAACTAAAAGTTGATTCGCATACGCAGTCGACTTTTAAGATAAGTTTTACTATTTACCTGAAGCGACAGCTAACAAGTTGATCTGCTTAAACGATGTATTCCTCAGTATATTTTTTACAAACAAAACAAAAGCACTAGTACTATCACAATCTCTGCTTTTAAACACTTAACCCACTTCCATTTCTTCAATATATAAACGCTTCCTGCCCTGCTGGATATTTTTCACCAGCACTTACAGCTGGCAGCAGCAATCGCAAGCGCCGCAAACATCCGCACAGACCAACAAAAATAACCACTAATCGGCGCCCACTTCGATTAAAACGATTAATCGATCACTCACCAAATGAACCCCCTTTTCGCTCTTTTTTCATCGCTAGCCGATCACGATTGGACATGTTGTGCGTCCAAAATGGCTTTCGCGATATTCGCACTTATTTTCTTGCGAGCATTTTACCCGATCTCAAAACACAACACTTTTGCTCTGGCATAACACTAACAACTTTTTTTGGCCTGAAAAAGGGTACATTTTTCCACCTCAAGGTAGGGGAATACTTTATTTGCACTGCACTAATATAGGGCGCCACAAAGCACGGATCGAGCTAAAGCTTTCGGACGTTGAAAGAAAAACGCGATCGACCCCGCGGTGAATAAAAGCACTGAAAATCGATTCCAACTACCGATTCGTGATATAGTTATTACGGAGTGAAGGATTTTATTTTAGATCCAGCCGCGGACGCGGAAAGGGAACGCGATTTCGAGAAATTTAACCGTACCGGAACGCGATCGCCGATGAACTGAAAGAAGAGAAGTCGAAGTGTTTCCTTTGTGCGCTCGCGCACTCATGCCGATGAAAAAGAGCGAAACGCGATCGGTTTTATCGCGGCGCGAAGGTATGGCTGTGGAGCATTTAGGGTGACCAGTATGTGCTTGGTTAATAGTTTGATATTGAAATCAATTGAATTGTGTTTATTTTAGTTTTAGTAATAATGTGGGCTTTAATTTACATTATTGTTTCGCTTTTCAATGAAAGCCAAACAGTTGCATAGGTGTGGACACCAAATGTTAGGAACATTTTGCGTTGAACAAAAATCAAGAATGATCGACAAGCGGTTGATTATATTGTACTAGACAAAGTTAAATAATGAGCGTTTTTAGAAACCCTAATAAGAAGAGGAAGGTATTAAGAAAGGATATTTAAGAAACTTATGTTTAGAAGTGATCCACTGGCTAGAAAGGACGGAGGTGCTTTTCTTTGTATTCGAAGAAGTCTGAAGCGATGGAAAATCATTTAAAATATACATGTAGGTTTTTAAATGATACAAACTGAAAGAAATTATTGACCAAGAATAAGAAACTGACGACAATATAGTCACAATGAGACACAGTATAAAGGCCAGTAAGGTAAAACTAATTAAAAACTGGGTTTCTCGTTTACAGTCGTGAATGCTCTAGTTGAATCATACTGAACACAGTGAATGAAAGAGAAGATTTTTCTTTGTAACCATCTGTTAACTAGGGTTGCCACCTCGCCGGGTTTAACCCGGAGACTCCGATTTTTGGGGTCTATCGCTGGGTTTTACAAAAATTTCTCCGGGCTTGGTGGAACGATCGATTTTTTTTAATTAATTGATTTTTTGCAACATATTTTAAAAGTAAGTAGTGCTTTTACTATTAGGCTTAGATGATTTTCGGATTCGGAATTTGTATTCAAAACAAGGAATTCTTTTTATGGTCGTTAGTAATTGTGCAAATTTCGTTTTGGTCGTTATTGCAAATTTTTTGGTACCGATCGGTTGTGTCTACGGACTCCCCAAAAACTTCAAAGTTTATTAGTAAGAAAATTAGTATGGACAATCGATTACATTCTCAAAAACTCATCTCATAAATCAATTAATGAGAACACTATATATTTCTAAAGGTATTCCTCTAGTGAACGAATTCGTGGAACTTTGCAAGTTTGTGAAAATTCGTTGAGAAAAGTTATTAACTAAAGAAGCAGAACGACTTCAAAACAAGTGGATTTTATTATTAATCATGGCAACCCTGTTTGAGTAGCTGTATCTTCCCAGTCAAAAGAGCAAGTTGCTGCCTAACGGAGGGCTATTAGCTAACTCGGATGCTCTAATTGCCCTTCAATTTGCCAGCAAATTGCTGGCAATTAGGGGGCTATTTCAAGTGCAACATTTGGGCGATTCGCCGCCGTCATTTTTCTGCCGACCTACCCGCCTTTAAATCGCCCCCAAATCGCCCACGGAAAGCGCCATTTAATCGCCTTTAGTTGCCTAATATGAAAATTACAAATAATACTTATTTTCGGATTCATTATCTACTCACATAAACTTACCAGTACATTAGGTAATCACCACCAAACTATAGAAAGAATCAATGGTGAAATTGAAATTGCACACCAAAACTTACCACAATCTGACTTTCATTAAGACTTTAGGTCAGAGATCGTGTTCCACTATACTTACACACGATTCCACAATTTCCCACATTCGATGGCTAAATGAAGTGCACTAGACAAACGAAATACAACCGAGAACACGCCATTTGTTTAAAAAAAAATACGCTTATGCCAAACACGAACCGCCATGTTTGAAAAACGCAAAAAACAACCAAGTCCATTTCAGCCGCCAGAAAATTTATCTAAGTGTTGAAATTGCCTTTAAATCACATTCGCAAATTGCATTTGATCCTAGGGGCGAGTTGAGTCAAACGTCAAACTGTTTAAATCGCCTGACCATGTTCGCCCGCATTTTTTTGACTGGACCATGTAGACTTGCCGCCCACCGCTCGCGATCAAAAAAATGCGGACGAGCATGGTCAGGTGATTTAAACAGTTTGACGTTTGACTTCTCTTACATTTACATTCTTGTTTCCAATCAGCAAATCACGACTGTAAACGAGAAACCCAGTTTTTAATTAGTTTTACCTTACTGGCCTTTATACTGTGTCTCATTGTAACTATATTGTCGCCAGTTTCTTATTCTGAAGACCTATCAATAATTTCTTTCAGCTTGTATCATTTAAAAACCTACATGTATATTTTAAATGATTTTCCATCGCTTCAGACTACTTCGAATACAAAGAAAAGCACCTCCGTCCTTTCTAGCCAGCGGATCACTTCTAAACATAAGTTTCTTAAATACCCTTTCTTAACACCTTCTCATTAGGGTTTCTAAAAACGCTCATTCTTTAACTTTGTCTAGTACAATATGATCAACCGCTTGTCGATCATACTTGATTTTTGTTCAACACAAAATGTTCCTAACATTTGGTGTCCACACCTATGCGACTGTTTGGCTTTCATTGAAAAGCGAATGTAATAACGTAAATTAAAGCCCACATTATTACTAAAACTAAAATAAACACAATTCAATTGATTTCAATATCAAACTATTAACCAAGCACATACTGGTCACCCTAAATGCTCCACAGCCATACCTTCGCGCCGCGATAAAACCGATCGCGTTTCGCTCTCTTTCATTGGCATGAGTGCGCGAGCGCACAAAGGAAACACTTCGACTTCTCTTCTTTCAGTTCATCGGCGATCGCGTTCCGGTACGGTTAGTTTTCTCGAAATCGCGTTCCCTTTCCGCGTCCGCGGCTGGATCTAAAATAAAATCCTTCGCTCCGTAATAAATATATCACGAATCGGTAGTTGGAATCGATTTTCAGTGCTTTTATTCACCGCGGGGTCGATCGCGTTTTTCTTTCAACGTCCGAAAGCTTTAGCTCGATCCGTGCTTTGTGGCGCCCTATATTAGTGCAGTGCAAATAAAGTATTCCCCTACCTTGAGGTGGAAAAATGTGCCCTTTTTCAGGCCAAAAAAAGTTGTTAGTGTTATGCCAGAGCAAAAGTGTTGTGTTTTGAGATCGGGCAAAATGCCCGCTATAAAATAAGTGCGAATATCGCGAAAGCCATTTTGGACGCGCAACATGTCCAATCGTGATCGGCTAGCGATGAAAAAAAGAGCGAAAAGGGGGTTCATTTGGTGAGTGATCGATTAATCGTTTTAATCGAAGTGGGCGCCGATTAGTGACTATTTTTGTTGGTCTGTGCGGATGTTTGCGGCGCTTGCGATTGCTGCTGCCAGCTGTAAGTGCTGGTGAAAAATATCCAGCAGGGCAGGAAGCGTTTATATATTGAAGAAATGGAAGTGGGTTAAGTGTTTAAAAGCAGAGATTGTGATAGTGCTAGTACTTTTGCTTTGTTTGTAAAAAAATATACTGAGGAATACATCGTTTAAGCAGATAAACTTGTTAGCTGTCGCTTCAGGTAAATAGTAAAACATATCTTAAAATTCGGCTGCGTGTGCGAATCAACTTTTAGTTAATACAATGAAACCCCGTTTTTATCATTCCTTGGCGAATTTTGGGTTGACAACATGAGAACTTAGACCAAATTTATTATTTTAAAAAATCTATTAACACAAAACGTAAATTTAGAATAGCTCTTCAGTACAAAAAAAAAATCTTCTTTAATAATAGTATTACTTCAGTTTCGCAAAATTTTCTCAATCAAGAACATTTCAGTACAACACTCAATCCACCACAACTTTAGTTTCAAGAATTAAATATTTTAGGCGCAACAATATATGATAACAGTCATTAAATAATCATCCCAAAACTGAAAGATCTCGTCTTTTTCATCTTGAACATATTGTGCATTCCTATAAAAAAAACTAAGTTAATTCGTTGATTAGTTTTTGAGTTATCGTGTTCGCTAATTTGAAAAACGCGGTTTCAAGAAAAACGCTATAACAGGGTGTCCCACATCAAATTGCATCACGGAAAAAACGTTGTAGAAAATAGCCCATTAGGTATTTTCGCTTGAAAATTTCGGTAAGTTTAGAGTGTATTGTTTACACTGTATTTTTATCGCTGTCAGTTTTTCGAAAATTGTTGACTATAGATTGAAATCTGGGTGTGTTATAGCAAATACGCGCGAGGAATGCATGACTGTTTAAAACAAAAAAAGTTCAGCGTGGCCACCGAGTTTGCGGGAGACTATTCTAGAGGTTCAATACCACGTATATGGCACCCCTATCCCATTTGTATTGAACTGACATAAGTCAACATCTCAGCGGGTACACAAATTATGGGCCCCACTGACAGTTCAAATTGTTCTGCTTGTTTTGCTCGAAGCTCGATTTTCACTGGTTAGATACCGTACGGCATGACTCGACTTTTAGACATTTGTTGAAAATCAAAAATATAGGATAGCTAATTAAAGGAATGTGTTGTTTTTGGGCATGTCGGTGAATAACAAAAACCATGGTGAACCAACAAATTAAACAAACTCGACTATCACAAAGTTGTCTTGAATGAAATTGATTCTGTTTATTGTGGATCGACCCTAACGCGCCGTTTTAGATGTTGGCATAGAAATCATGGCGGCGTATTTCTTTTCTTATTTATTTCCAGAATCCCGGGAAGCTGAACACCGTCGGGAAATTGAAGCTCTGTGAGCACTGTGCAACGTTGAAACCGAAACAAACGATGTTCTCTAACTTTCTTCCAGTTGATTGTGAATTAAACAATATCCACCGGAACTCAACGCATAGGTATTCCGAGTTCTGCATTATTGATACTCTACCGCAGTGGACACGAGCTCAGTGTTCGGATAATTCACGCAGTTCACCTATGGATAAAGATCATCGTGCTCACGCCTCAAAGTTTTTCGAACGATCTTAAAAGCCTTTGATAAACGATTATTGAAGATGGCTTCGATTAGTTCTAGTGCGGTAGTGGTGATGTTCAAAGTTCAAAGTGACGAATGATTACCACTGAGTCTTTGCTCAGCAGTGGGTAGGCGGTTTCACAAATGACATTTCGCATACTAATCGCTCTCTGCCATGTAGAATATGTCATTTTACGCAATCGATAAATAAAGGAGAACTGTGTGTTTAAATAACAACTACTGAACATTAACCCTTGTGAAGGCAAGCTAAAATCCTAACGTTAAAGGGCAAGCCGGGCCTCTTAGGCCCGTCTAAATTCAAGCTCCTTTTTGCCGTTCTCATATAGAAAGGTTATGCAATCGGTCGAAATTTCGACTTTTTAACCGAGACCCGCAGGGCCAAATCTCTTATACCATTCGACTCAGTTCGTCGAGATCGTAAAATGTCTGTATGTGTGTTTATGTATGTATGGATGGATGTATGTATGTGGCAAACAATCTCACCGATTTTTCTCTGAGGTGGCTGGACCGATTTGTACAAATTTAGTCTCAAATGAAAGGTGCAGCCTTCCCATCGGTCGCTATTGATTTTTTTATTGATCCGTTTTTCGGTTCTGGAGTTACGTGTTGAAGAGTACAATAACACAGCAAATTTCCATAGAAGCTGATACCACCATGATGTCCAAATGATGCAATATATATATATATATATATTAAAATATGTGCAACATTACTTGGCTTTGCATGTCTAGATCATTATTGTCCCACCGAAGGCACATTGGCAGGCTATGGAGGTTCTTGATGCCCCGAGGGAACTTACCAAGTTCCTAAGATAATGTCATACCTATTTCTCAGCGAATTCTTTATCGATTTTTACAAACTTGGTTTCAAATGAAAGGTACAGCATTTTCATTGGCTGCTGTTGAATTTCTAATTGATCTGACTGCCGGTTCCGGAATTGCAAGATGATGAGTACGAACACGCAGCAAATCCCGATTTCAGCGTATAAGGCGATGGATGTAAAAAGGTCAAATTTTTTTTCCAAAAGGTGAGTACTCGGAAGATCACGTCGACTGTCGATTGGTTCTGAGCTCCATTTCGTTTGAACACGACCAATAAATGTTTCTGGGTTGCTATTAATTTCTTCTGATGCATAACCGGAGTACATATTCATATTTTCCTGCATCAGATTCATCGTCGGAAGCAATATCATTCACATCTTCTTCCTCGCTTTGCAAATCAGTTTCGAAATCGTCTGCTGTTGAATTTGCTCGAATTTCTTCCATTACTTCAGATTCTTTGAGACGATTGAAAACATGGGCATATCGTCTTATAGCCATTTAAATTTTTTGTTGCTTTTAGATCCTACAATTTGAATAATTACGACAACTATAACACAAAGAATAGACAACAAAAATAGACAATAACGACAGAGTTAGGTTATGTTATATCCAAATAATTGTCAAGTAGACCACATTGGTGAAATAAAAGCATTAACCCAAAAAATATGCCACACGTCATTATCGTATGCTATTTTTACATTTCTTATAAAAGAAATGCATAGAATTCGCTCAAACTTTCAAGATTTTTTTCTTATAAGAAAAGGTAAAAGATAAAATCAATCAAATCATGAAAAAAATTCCTGCTAATATGAAGATGAACTCATCAAAATGTTTTTTTTTAGATAAATATTAATGTATAAATCCAGTGGTATTCCTAGTAAATATTGCATGCACACCGGGCCTGCCAGGCCCGGCTTGCCTTTTTGTGCATGTAAAAAATTCAAACATAGCTGCGCATCACTCCATAGATGAAAATTTCACAATTCTTTATTTTTGTTATAGATTTCAAAGCTACTTATCAAAATTTCCATGCCCGAGCTTATACTGCATACACATTTTTTTGTAACTAAAAAATTGTAACGTGCCGGGCCTCTGAGACCCGGTTGCCTTTTTGAGGGTTAAAACGATGAAAGTAACAACTAAAAATGGAACGTCTCATCATGTAATAAGTAGTCGGTCGTGTACTACATAGTTCAAACCTTGTACATTGTGGCACTGGGTACGAGTAAATGTTTTAGTTAGGCGCAACCAACAAATCATTGTCATCCAGAAAAAGGTGTGTTAGTTCAAAAGAGCATGCCAACGACAAATTATCCTATAATAAATAAGAACCAATTAAATACGTGTTTGAGATTATCAAAGACTCTTCAGAGCTAACCTAACCGATCCTGACTTTGTTGTGCTTCCCACGCCTAATCGTCACATGCAACCGCTGAATGCAATATAGCGGATGACACAATTGCTATCCGAAAAGTGAAGTGAGAGTAGCATCTTCACTCAGCCAATCGTACAACATCATCGGCGCACTGCGGATCGGTTCGTATTTGCCCCGTAGCATATTTGCATTACCCTGATTTATGACGGCTCACTGATGATCTTTTGAACGCCGCGACATGGCATCGAACTGGCCAGTCATCCAAAGGTTGTGGGAATGTATCACGCAAGATGCGTTCAGTTCAGTTCAGTCCAGGCTTCGTTCGGATCGGTTTGTTTGCGCAGTTTTACATCACCCTCGGTTCGACCAGTCGGATTGATTCTAATTCAGTCTGTCGGATTAGATGTGTGTGTGTGTGTTTTCCAGCATGTCTGATGTTTCTTCTTTTTTCAGCACCAAGTGGCTCGCTATTATTAAAGACTCATTCCGTCCAATCAAACCGCACTAAATCGCTTTTAATTAATCTTGATCCCAGCCCCCGTCAGGTTGCAGTTCGTATCGATTTCGCCAGTATAACACTCCGCTCTCTGAAGAGTGACCTTTTTGGGGTAATCGGAGATTTTTCCTACATGATCTAACCGCGCTGGTGCTTGGTAATTAGCAGTTGAACAGGGAAAAAGATGACACCTAATGGTTTCGGAAAACATAACATGATTGAATAGTTGAACGCTTGAGGAGGGTTGAGGTCGTTTTTAAGTGATACGTGGAATAATAATAGTTTTGAGTTTCACTTTCGTTGCAAGGTTTTGCTTTGTGCAGACTTTTTATAGCTGAAAGGGAAAGAAAAAAAAAATGTGACTAATTCAGATTTCAGACCTTTGCGCTAAGACCAAAAGTGAACTGGTTCTCACATGAGCACTTTTTTTCGACGAATAAAATTATTCATTTTAGCAAATATTTACATTTACGAAATAGTAAAATGCTATCATGTTATCTTGGTATATTAAGGAAATTGATCTCTCCACTGGAATCAATGCAAAAAGAGGAGTGAGGAGGTCAAATCACCGCCTGAGATGTTGTCTATCATCACCATCCGTTGATTTGCATTGTAACATGACATCACTTTAATGGCACTTCACTCACTAGACAATTTTCGAAGAATAGCATTTGACATCGATTCTGTATGCGATGGCAATGTGGAAGCGGAAGGTTTTGGAGTTTATTATTACACCATCATCCAAGTGGATTAAGGCATAAATAAACACTATCGCATATGAAGATCATGTTTTGTCTGTTTGCCACGAACAACCGCAGTTTCCGAGATGGGTACACTCATCTTCGGGGCCACGGTCACAAGCTTCATCCGTGTGTATTTTACACGTTCGCCTAAAACTGTTACAACTTGAGCTCCTTTGTTTCGTTTTTCCGAGAAAATATTTTTCTTTTGCTGAGGCTTTCAAGAGATGATTAGCTAGGTACAAACTATCACGATGTTACGAACCAAGCGTATGTACATATCGCAAGTCGCTCCAGGTTAGTGAGCAAAGCAGACGACTTCGTCTGAAAAAGATAGGTCCGAACTCCGAAGACGTCGATTAATTCTCACACATTAGCTTACAAAGATTTGCGTAATTCAAACGGTGAAGCTGCAAGCGATGCCAGTTACAAATTGATAATGTAATTCCAGCGCATCGATCTTAGCATGGAACGCAATTTATCTGCAGAAATAGAAGACAGTTCATGAGTAGGTACTTTGTACTGCGTATACAGATGGACAGTCTTACGAACATGCAACTGCTATTTCACATGCGCCTTGTTGCATTTATATGCATACCTAATTGCTATTTGCAGAAACTAATCAATCGTGCGGTAACTTCGATACGACCTAAATATTTCGCATAGGGTTGGAATGCATAACCAAAATATTTCGTAATCTACTAATGAGAAAAATATTTATTTTGTTTGCCTGTTACTTTTTCCTATTACATAGGTCAACGGTCGTTTTGGTGCTATACATTTACCTGATTCCAAATGAGTTTCGTGCCCTGAACTAAAATTTCAACAGCCAAAAGACGACCAGTATGATGCATGCAAATGCGTCATACAACGTTTCATTACAAAGCATTTTTTGTCATTAAGGAGGTACGGAATCAAATTGCATCACGAGAAAAGGTTCACCCATTCCATGGATCGTTTTCAAACTTTCAGGGAATAAAATAAAACTTATTATTAACCTTTTCAATGTTCATTTTATTCAATTTCATAGCCATATCCAAATGTACTATTCCTCTTAACACTACTCATAAGGTCTTCTGCAACGTTTAGTACAACTTGTTTTTGCGTGGAAGTCCATTTTTTCCTCAATTTTGCTTCCGATTTTACTTCCGGAGTGCCCAAACAGGGCCGGCAGGTTACGTGGGTAGTATGGGTAGCATTACCCATTCGAAATCAACCAAAGGGGAAATTAGCCACTCGAAAGTTTGGAACAAATCAACACTTGAGATTGACCACGTATGTGTCTCGCGCATCTAAAATTCTCGATGAACAGCAATTTAATTTTTTTTTTTTAATTCAGATGCAAATTTCTTTGCTTTACAATTTGATTTGGAATTATTGTTTATATTTATTGCGAATCTTTTCTAAAATCCACATTGCGACTTTTCAGCCATGCGCCACCGGGCCGTGCGTTGAGTTACGCGCCCGTCTAGTTTGCATCAGTGCGAGTGAGAAAACATTTTGACGTTTGGTTTTGTTTCGATCGCACTCGTGTGTATCCCATATAGCAAGAACTCGACGAAATGCTAGATTATCTCGAGATAGACAATACAATAATTCAGCTTTTTGGTGGTGGTTACGTTTTAAAATGGGTACCCAACCCGAATAAAAAGAAATAACAAAATTATTACAGACTGTGTTACTTTGTTATGACAACAAGTTGTGTTATACCTCTGGTCTCGTTAGTTGGTAAAATAACAAAAATATAACAGAATTTCTTCTAGTATATGGTCAAGGCTTCTGTCTGTCACATTTTTTACATTTTTACGCATATTTCATAAGATAAGTCAGCAAAAACGATAAAACCAGATTCTATCACAACTGCACATTATTAAGGTCACTAAACCGCACGCTTTTTCCACAGAAAGTTTTTTTTCTATCATGAACCGTTTTCACTTTATTGTCATTTTGATACGTCTGTCACGTTACACAATTTTTGCAGTTAGTTTGGAGGTTGCCCGACTAAATTGAAAAAGTCTGTTCCGTTGGCCCCCAAATTTGAATGAGCACAGTTTTATGTTGAAGCTTGGAAAATAAGGAAGAGTTTGAAATATAGTTTTCCTGAAGAAAAACTTTGTTTTCGATTTTATGGAGTATTCTCAATGATCTGTCACGTTACAGTTCTGCATTCTTATTGAAGCAAGGATTTCAAGACAGTTGTACACAAATCATCCTTGATCTAAGAACTGAGTATTAACGGGAAATTTCATGTTTATTTTGAAAAACATATTGGTTTTGATGAACAAACGTGAATAACTTTTGAAAAGGTCGTAATTTCACGAAGTAACTAACATATTGTCGAAAGAAAATTCAAAACAACTTGAAAACATCTGCATTTTGAAGGACAATTTTTCACGACCATTTTGAATTGAAAAACTATTTTGAAATACATTCAAAAACTAAATTATATAAAGAAAAAAAAATTAAATAAATATTAGAAGAATTTTTGAAAGATGTTAAAACGTTTTATTGTTATTTTCTTTACGATGCAATTAGATTTTAAACTTTGCAATTAAATTTTAAACGTGTTATGTTTTTTTGCGTTTGGTATATGTGATTAATTTATTAAAAGGACATATTTTCACTACTACATATTTTTGTTGAAAAAAAAAATCAAAATATTTCGGTAAATTTTGAACATTTTGCTTCGAAATGATATAAAGTATCAATATTGTCTAAGAAAATTATATTTATGTCAGGCAAATACTAAGAAATGTATAAGAATACTTGAAGTTAAAAGTGCTTTCTTACTAGTAACTTCCTAATAGTGCAATTACAGTTTCTTAAATTTTTAGGCATTCGTTACCAAAAAAAAAATCATTGTTTTTCTGTAATTGTATTTTTATTTTTCTGTTTTTTTAACAATGTATTTCTATTTTTGTAGTAGTTTTTAACAGTTTTTTTTTTTGAAAAATTTCACCAAAAAATATTCACATAGAAGAATTAATTCCCTAGAACTCGCTTCCCTATAGTTTTGCTGCACAAATGGCGATTTTCGGTTGGCGAAGTAGTGCATTCAAGATCTCATACGCCCTTTTTAAATATTACTCTTGGATAAAAATTGTTTGTTTAATATTGCAAAATACTTAGTCTCTCTTATAGATGAAACGTAAAAGGTTTCATCGGAATCAAAGACCACTCTTGACGTAATGCGGTATGTCGAGAGATCATGCGGAATCTCTCCACAGTAGGAAGACTTCTCATGATTCTCTCAGCATTTTCCACACCGTGCCATGTTTCTAGGTGCCTAGGTAGCGGGAGGCCCAATTAATTGCAACGACGGCAGTTAATGCCCCGCGACACAAAAATGCGAACAGGTAGATGAGCCTGTTCAAAAGAACATAGTTTGGAAGAGCAGATCCGGCGAAAGGTTCGAAATGAGGCTGATAAAAAAATAAGTTGTTTTTTATATTCCTTGACGTTTGTTGAACGCAATTGGTAGCAAACCAGAATTTTTACTGTCCGAAGCAAGAGGTTCTTGAAGGAGCCAACCCAATATTTCGAAATTAAGACCCCTGTCGGAGACTACACCATCGATCTCTATTTCCTGGGCGGGTACGTAGACAAGATACTTCTTCGTACGCGGCCAAATATTATTTAGTTTGCTCCCGCATATATCGATGATGTTAAATGGAATTAGAAAACGTAACAAAAATATTAGAAGTAATTTTTTTTTGCAATCCATCCTGGAATAACGTTAAAATTTCGGGCTCACAACCAGAAGACCCCCTTAAGATGTTCCATAAAAAAAAACTCAAAAAAATTTTAAAACAAAATGTTTCATATAAAAAATGGAAAGCTGGAAAACCGGGTAGTAGACGAAAAAATGTCATCCCAACGGGTACAGTTTCGCTTTAGTGTTTGCGGGTAAAACGGTGTCTGTAATTTGAACCTGGGATTTTATTTTTATTTCACTTTGCACGTCCCGTCCTAGATTTGAACCATAACAATGGAATGTATTTTGCAGTTATTATCCTATGTTTATGCTCATTCTGTTAAAATCTTATATCATTGACAGAAATGAATGTTCTCAAAAATAACATAACATGAAAGTTAAAAATAGACCGCACTGGTTTACTTATTAATATCCGGGTTAATAGGGTATTATTCAACAAAGGATCCTTTTCTGGCCTGCATTCGAATCATATCAAAATTCTTTTTAAAAAAAAGATATAATAGATTATTATTAAATATTTTATTTATCGTTTAAAAATACTCTAACCCTATCGAAAGATTGAACTTAATTTATGGATTTCCGATTACACATCAGTCCCGGAACTTTCTCCGTACACACCGTGGCATCGGAAGCAGATAAAGAATCATATTGAATGCACAGAGACCAAGGGCAAACGCGATACAAGCGGCAATGTCAGTCGTCTCCTGAGGATGGGCTTTGCCGATTCGCTCCAGTAGGAAGTCCGCTGGAACGGGGCAAATCACACCATTTCCCGGATTACAGTGCATTCGGGGAGCATGGAAAATAGTAGTGTGCAGCAGCGAACTGGCGTACTTGGTGTGAACGCCTTTAGCGTTATCTTGCAACCACGGCGAAAGTCCCTTGTAGGAGCTAGATTTAGAGCGCAAAAGAAAAATGAAACGGTTAGTAACGGTTGCATAGCAGTCGGGCGTTTCTACTTACCGTACAGTTCCGCTGGCTAGAGACAGACAAATGACCAGGATGTATGAAACAGCAATTGCTGCATTGATCTGGGATTTGATGACCAGCAAAAAAGCGATGCTTAGTTGTTCGGCAAGCACGAAGCTAGTCCACAGGGCGACCAGGATGTACATGAAAGTTAGTCCATCAGGGTTGGCCGGGTTCAAGATGAGTGGGTAGAAGACACATGAAGCCATTGCGGCCGAAATGAACGAGAATGGCATTGATACGGCATTGTACGCTATTAGCAACGTGGCTCCAGTGTAAAGACCTTCCGAGTATTCTTGGCAGAAACGTTTTCTCCATGCCGGAACTGGATGGAAAATGAGAAGTTTGTTAACTACCGAACGAAACATTAATTAATGAAAGTTATGCTTACATAGGCAAATCGTTGTCCAAATACCGACTCCATAGCTTAGGCCTAGAACGGTCAAAATCATTCCGCTCTTACTGAAAAAGCCGTGCGAGTCGTCTCCTACTTGACTGTAGAATAGCCAAATTAGACCCATGGCAGCCGGGAGCGCCAACAGTCTCAGAAACAGTGCCTTCATTCCAGCGTAACCACAGGAAAACGTTGCCGCCAGAAGGCGCAGATAAAGTATGCCCCAGACTTTCAGCTCACCGGGTTTTCCATATGCCAACGGAATCTTACCACTTCCAATGGGATTGATCGGCGCTTCCGGCATGGGTGATTCTCGGGCGAATCGTTCAACCAGCGCTTCGATTTGCTGGCTAGATTCGAGGAAGCGGTCACGGGATCTGAAATAACGAATATAGCAGAGAATTAGATGGAAGAATTTCTCAAAACTAGTAGATTAAAAGATTGCACACATGCGGAAGACCAAATCTGATATTGCCTAAATATTTTATATTCCAGATTCCTTCGTTGCTGCCTTACCCAACTAGAAGTTTGCTTTTCATCGAAACCGATCAGCTGAGGATCCGATTGTTATTGCGCGTTAGAGAAGCGTTTGCAGAAGGGTCACTGTATTTGCATTGTCTTCCTTGATATTCGTCAAGCTTTTGATCGTCTTTACCTGCAGCACATACCTTTTGTATTACAGAGACTCGGAGGCCATTTTCGGGCCATATTGTCTTCGGTTAGCTTAAAAGAGACGCTATTGAGGTGCGTGCGTGACGAAATCTTTAAGTAGAAGTGATACGGTATCTGATCGAGTGAAAAAAAACGCTTCGGCTTTATCAATCTGATTTATCATTCGTCAAAAAGTACCGTTTAGTGTGGTTGACCTTCTTGAGAATGTAAAGAATGTCCCACATCAAATTACATCACAGAGAAAAGCTGTAGAAAATTACCTAGTGGACCGATTCTAATCATACTTTCAGACAATAAAACCCATTAGTAAGTTTTTGGCATATTTATTTCATTCAACTTCAATATTATAACCGTACGCTCGCACCTTACGCTTAACTCCATTCATTAGGTTCTGTCCAACATCTGGCTGCAGCTTTCTTTGTACGGAAACCCACTGTCTTCATGTCTTCCTCAGATTTTACCTCCTTGGGATGATTTGATGGGCCTTAGTTACGGTGCGTTGGGGGGTTCATGTCCTTGGATACGAGAGTGACCCCGTTTTCTTTTTTACCACTCCAGGACATTTGAATAGTTTCACGAAACTAGATACGGCCAGAAGATCGTAGTGCCCTCGTGTTGCTGCAACAGAAGAAGCAGACGTTTCTGTACACTCTTTGAGGTAGATCTCCCCGTTCACAGTCCCGGTAGTTACGAAAGGCGCACTCCGTTTTCCATATGAGCAAATCGCTTGCCAAATCATGTATTTATTGACAAACTTTAAAAGACTATGCTTCCTTACTTCCTCCGGGACATCAAACTTGAGCTGGGCGGTGAAAAACCGTAGGCCCGGAAGCTGCCGGAAGTCTGCCTTGACGTAAGTCTCATCATCCACGATGAGACAATGAGGCTTCATCAGCATCTGGGTGTACAGTTTCCGGGCCCGTGACTATCCCGTTCATCATGATTAGGAACCTTCTACACTTTGTACGTGTGCAGTCCCTTCCGGTCCTTGGCTCTCTGAACGAAAGACTTGGACAGATTCAACTTTTTAGCCACATCCCTAGCCGAAGAATTGGCATTCCGCTTGCACGCTTTCACTACACGCTTGTGATCCTGGAATAGGTTTCGTGATTGTGCAATTTGATGTGGGACACCCTTTACGATACTGTGATTGCACCCGTGATTTTATATGGATTGCGGGTTTCCACTCTCTTGAAGGCCAATCGGCATTGGTTTCGGGATATGGCACTCATAATTATTTCCGAATTATATAGCGATTCGTATGTTCCTTCTTCATCAGCTGAGTAGCTAGCTGTGCCAGTGCCGGATGGTTCCAGTGCTCTTTAAGGTTAGACGAAGACGTCTTGAAAATCATGCGATTATGCGTAAGGTACACGTTTCAAGATAGCTTCCTCCGATCTTCTTCGGACGGATAACGATGCAATGCATCAATTGGCAACGGATTACCAAATTCCGGCTCCATTCAAGTTTGGTCGTTCGTGCTTCACCTAGAATGACTGTGTGGCCCGGGATTTTAAATGTCTGGGGTTATTGGAAGAGTACCTACAAAGATAGCGGGGAACCGTATTCGCTTCAAGAACTTTTTGGATAGCATGGTGAATGACATGAAGATGGGGCCTCAGTGGACTACGAAAAGGATTTTTTGGTTTTTCGGATGACTCCAGTGGTGCCGAAGATGATAGTGGCACTTCGCTTTGGAGGGGTTTCCCTTCGATCAAATACTCATTTTATTGTAGTTGTTAATAAAAATGTTTTTCAGAAAGTTAATTTATTCCTCTGTCTACCTTTCTCCCTAGAATGTTCCTTCCAATCTAAGATTTTTTCGCTGCTGTGCTTACTTTATTTTCAGTGGTCTCCGTGGAGTGATCCACCCTTGACTCTGAGGACTGTCACTCTTTTGCTCTAATGTGTATGTACTAGTGTTAATTTGGAAGTTGGATCCGTCATCCTGCCTAGTTTACACACAACGACTAGCTAGGCTCACTGTTGTTTACATTCGCCAAGTAATTAGCAGTTTTACCTATTACTTGGGTTCTCTTTACCTTTTTTTTCTTTTTTTACCATTTTTTGTTAATCATTTTTTGTTAACGACTTATTGAGTCAATTTGTCAACAGTTGTTACGGCATTTAATTACCCAAGCAGCACTTGTAACAAGCAACGACAGCGATTAGTTGCATAAGCAAAGGCTTTTACACGTGCGCTTTTTGGGTTGCTAAACCAGCGCAATAATGGTTGCCATATACCTTTATGTAACGAATTATGTTGCTGAAACTGCTAGTCAACAACTGGTGTTGCTCGGGTAGCAAGGGACTGGAAGGTGAAGTATATTTTTCAATATTAAGAGCCAAAACACTCAAGGGAGAGCAAGGAGTTGAAGGGAGAAAGTTTAGAAAAGCGTGGAAGGATCATATATGCAAGCTTAGAGCTTACCGGCGACTTAACTTTGTGTCTGCTACCGCAAGAGTCAAGATCTTTTGGCATTAGAAATGCGAATCACCTGAGTCTACGGCATGTCCGAACAAGCGTAAAGTAACTTGTTACTTCATGCTGTCGGAACCGACCTGTCGGTACTCGTTGATCACCACAACGTTAATGAGACATTCACCGAAACATACACACCGAACTAACTGGTTACTAAAGGCCGCTCTAAGGTGCCAGAAAGTTTTTGGTGTAACTAGTACTTGTATTTGCTATTTGCGGTAGTAATAAGCATCCAATTTTGGTTTAAAAGCAAGGACAATTTTTAAAACAGAATTTGATTGATAAGTATAGCTTTTTATACCAATTTTATCAATTCTGTGATCTGAAAAGAATATTTGAATCTAACTGATCGTGGTGAATCTGACACCACTTGGCATACTCGACCTGCAAAAAACGTTGCATAACGCAGGGTTGATTATTGGCACAACTTGTGTTCTCATTTAGCCCTTTGTTATGCAAATTTGCGACATTATGACAGATTGGCTAAGCGCGATGTTTCACAAAGTGCGGCCGTTCCATTCGATCGGGAAAGGCCGCAAATGCGCTAATACTGTTAACTTTTTGCTGTCTTCGTTTCTGTGAATTTCGAGACTATTTGGCGCTACCACAGTATCCTTCACGATGCCCGATTCGGCTGCAGTTGGAACATTTGTGGCTCTTAAATAAACAGTCCCTGATGAAATGAAAAGCACCACAGAACCAACACGGTGTTTTTGGCCTATTCGTGTTGCTTGCGGTAGGTTTATGTGGCATTTGATCGCGACGCTGAAGCTGCTTTTGTTTGACCACGTGCATCTGCTGAAAGGAGGTTGCTGTTGCTTCTATCATGGCGCTATCGTGTTTGACGTTAGGCAGTCGCTGATTTTCCTTCGAAAGCTGCTCCAGCATAAGGTCCTCGCGCTCCTCAATTCTGGATTGCGAATTTCCACACCACACTCTGATTTCAAGCCATATACATATACAAGACATTTGAATTGATCCTTCGTCAGCTTACCGAGGTCAAATCCCACACATAGTTTATTCACTCTACAAGCATATGCCACGTGATACTCTCTCGGAGTTTTGGCCAACTGCAGACACTTGTACCGTCTACTCACGATGGACTACTTGATGCTGGAGAGGCTTCTCAGTTTACTGACCGTCTCAGCAAAATTTAGATACTTAGGCTCCTGCGGTAATATGTAGCTGATATAGCGGTCGTGCTCCGCAATACCCAATTTCCTGAGCAGCAACCTAACCTAAGCTGGGTCTTCAAAACGTGCTGAATCCTTTTCGAAAAGGTCATCTTATCTTTCGTACCAGGCTCCGAACGTGACTCGTGTGTCGGCTTCGTAACGAAACTCTTTTATGTTGGAGGCCAAACTGTCCAGAATCATTTCCGAATTGGGCGGTACCTGTCGGTTGATTGCCGCCTGTAAAAAAATCTTGCTGCTATTCTTCAGTGCGCTGCTGCCGGCTGAGGACCTGCGTTATCATCTGCACACACTGGAGTAACAAAGTGTCGGTTGAAGGAAGCTGTTGGCTAGCATGTCCGCGACTCCTGCTGGAGGTAAGTTAAACGGCACTTGTTGGCCGGGAACTACCGTGCCATCAAGATGATGACCATTCACCGACATTTGTTGGCCGGGAAACGGTGATTACTGGCCGAGAAACGACGACTGTTGCTGCTGGTCGTCGTTATCCATGGTGATGCTCCTCTTCCTTTTTTTTACGCGCGGGTGGTGAAATTTTCGTCACCGCGTACTCCGCGTAAATTTTAATCACCGCGTACTCCTGACTTAAATGCAATTTCGTTCGCAAAACTTCCACGCGAATCGCCACCACTTTTGTAGCCGTGGAAGAGGGCACTGAAGCCGTAATAAAACAACGGAAATGTTACAATATATAGAAACACGTTTTACTCGTTCGAGATTAAAATCTGACTGACTCGCTGAGTGATAACCGGAAACAGCTACTACTACTTCGATGACGTCACTTTCCCGACAACTCCTGCGGTCCTCTTGGTAGGCAGCGATGAAAAACCGCCAGTGTTCCCAGTCGTAACAGTCACGCGACTATTACACCACCAAGACACGGTTTTTACTCGATGCTACACTGCTTTTCACCCTTATTCTTGTTTACGACGAATGCGAGATTCGTTCGAAAGTGGTTTGTATTCCCGTTTACGACATTAAAATCAAATAGGCTTACTATTCGTTCTGAATCACTTTCGAACGAATATCGCATTCGTCGTAAACAAGAATAATAGTGTAAGATAAGAGAAGACAACAGGTTTCTTGATCTTTTTAATTTTTCTCTACTAGGTCTTACCGAAAATCTAAAGCAAACAAGCGACCATCGTTACCAGAATCAATTTGCATGCTTCCCACAATTGTTGAAAATAATTTATTATACCCCGCTTCTGAACCAAGAATTCACACATTCAGCTGTATTCAAAAGTAACATTTTATTTTAATTGATGTTTCTCTTAACAAATTTAACGCTCTTGATTGACAAAACGACCGGTCAGGAGCTAGTTCAACCTTGATGTTAAGACTGGATCAAATTAGTTCGCTGTTGTCTTCTCTTCTCTTAGGTACAAATATGCTATTGTAGGATTTACACAGGTGTTATGTCAAAAGAGACAGATTACACCCAAGTTTGAATGAGTGTAGCACCGACTGTACCTATGCCATTAAATCCATGGTGCCACCTATTAATACCACCACAGTAGCGCACTATCCTTTATGGAAAAGAACCATATAAACTTTCATAGTGGTAAGTAATCGTCATGGTTTTCTTCTATTAATCAAATTTTCCTCAATTGCTTGTGCGGTATTTTTTGAGATGCAATTTAATTAGCGTCCAAAAATATGTAGTTCTGCGCCTTCCTGAAAAAATCGAACCAGCACCCCATACATACGACATCATTGCCATAAAAACGCCGCAATTTATCTGTATAAATAAAACACTTCAAGTCTTTTTTATTCACGGACCGTTCTGGTTCAGATAGAGCATCATATCGATTTCCTCGTTCCGCAGCACGGTTCGCTTCTTGAAAAAATCCCGCTGCTCGGCTCGGCCGAATCGCAGCTTCATATCATCACAGGCTGCCGGAATGTTCAGTACCCGCTGGCAGAGTTTCTTCAGCAGGGGAAATGCATTTTCGTTGCGCCAGTAGCTCAGGATGTCTATCGGCGTCTCCAGCTTAATATCCACGTACTGGCGGATCTCGTCGTCGACCACATCGGCCGTTTCAACCTCCAGGGATGCATCCATGAATTCATAAAACTTGGTCTCCTTTCGTATTTCGATGTTATCCTTTTTGCCACATGAGTAGATCTTCTTCAGCTGCTCGATGCCATCCTGATCGCGCTGAAGTTGTTGCTTCACGATGGCGAGCGTTTCGTTGCGTTCCTCCTCGGTGAGGAATCGAAGCCCTTTGAACTTCGGATCAAGAAAAACCGCTATTTTATGATAATCGTGCAGCTTGAAGCTTTGCTTAATCTGCAACTGGAATGATTCTTTAATAGTCTTCAGGTTTTCGGCGTCATCTTCCTCCACACGGAAGTACCTCTCTAGCTTCTTTTTCCAGAGAACTACTTCACTGATTGTTACGTTGCCTTCCGAAGTCAGACTTTTGATTGGTTCCTTAAACGGAGCCAAAATCTTTTTCATTGTATCCTCTTCGTCGTCATTATCATCTAGTGTAAAAATTTTCTCAACATACTGCTCACTATCATATTGAAACGAATCCATAATTTTTTTCATGGTTTGCCAGAGAGCTGTGACAACGCAAGGAATTATCTCAAATTCACCAGCACGCGGCACTTCCAGCTCTGATCCATACACCAACTTGAGGGGTTCAGTCTGTTCCCTTTCCAACATCTCGGCGATGATTGTTGGGAACCCATCAATGAACGACGGCACGTCATCGACAGGCACAGTCTTGACATTGATTTTACGAAAATAGTAATCTTCGGCAATGGTGTAGGAATTAATAGTGACATACGTCCTCTGCTCCGCCTCATTCCGGAACATGTTAAAACTATAACTAAGATCACAATCCTGCAAAGCTTGATTTAGTTGGGTTCTTGCTTGCTGGTAAATAGAAGGAATAACTCGTTCCAGTAGGCTTGACTTGTCGGCAAGAAATCCAACATCTTGTTGACCGTAAAAAACTCCAATATTAACCAACATCTGAGCAAACGTTCGAAAACTGAGACTGTCAAACATATCCACACTGCTGAGATCTTTGTACAGGAAACAGGCCTGCTGTCGGACAAGGTCATCAACTACGTTCTGAGGCATTTGAGTTGTCTGAAACTTGACCGTGTGAGATGGTGTTGGTCCTACCGCAGCCGATGCTTTGGCAGGAAGATTTCGATTGGAGGCAGGCTGCTGTTCGATTTTCACCTCTACACCTGACGGGAGTTTGATCTTACATTTATGCCTCAACAAAGATCCTGTACCAGTGCTAGCCTTGTGCAGTACCAACCAACCACACTCCAAACAACGAACGTAGTTCTGTTTGACTCCTTTGTAGTACATCGGCATGTACCTGGACCACGTGCTGTTATTATTGTGATGCTTCCGGTAAACCAGATCCGGATCCTTCTCCGTGATCTTTTGCTCCAGCATGTCCTTAGTGAGAAGATTGATTGGCGTAGCTTTGAACATCTGATCTGCCAGGTGATAAGAAATGTTTCCTAGTTGAAACTGGATGGCTTTCTGCGACACTGAATGCTGTTGCTTTCGGAACGTTTCGTCCAGTGAGCGCGAGTGTGTCTTGATTTCGATTTCCGGCTCGTGGGGTGCCTCGTCGTTGGAAAAATCCTCCAGCACCTGAGCGAGTGTGCTGTTGGCATCGAGCGATACTTCTGAGTCAGCCTGAAAAGAGTGGGAATATTTGGTTAACTCGTTAAACAATTTTACCATACGTGAATGCGATGCTGTGATGTGACTGGTTGAATAACTTGACAGGTTGTGATTGCAGGTCAAAAGTTTGATTTACTTCTGTCCTATATTGTGAAAAAAATTGCATTTCAAAAGCAATCACTATTCTCGTGCAGCTAAACACGCAAACTTAACATTAAATTTTCTTCGGCATATTAGTATCAGACAATGAAAATGGAATCTCAAGTGAAAAAAACCGTGTACAGTGTACATCATTGTAACACAAATCTATAAACAATGAGCGATTCAAACTGCGGACCTGCCACTGTTGTAGGTTGTAATCCATTTTCACTTTGTTGATCACGATATCACGTCACGACCAATTTTGAAGTACAACCAGCGAACGGAGAGTGAGTGGCAAAACTGAAGTCTGACACTCACTCTCGCATTTACCATAACGGTACAAAACAAACCACTCACTCTCATCTGTGTCTTCTCTGTTTCCTAGTTCAAACGCAAACAACCACCGACAAGCTCGTCAAGTTGGTTTTGCCACTTGTTTGTGTTCCATTTCGTTCTCCAACACCGAGCAACGCTGGATAATGTATGTTGGCTCAGCCAGTCACTTTCACAGCTCGTGAACAAGGTCCGCCATTTTGGGGTGGCTGCCGACCACGTCACGATTCACGTACCACTCGTAATTACGTACCTGAATATCGGGATCTGACGCTTCTTCTTTGATCTGATTGATCCCGACCGGCATGTACATCGCTTCCTTCCTGTCAACTCTCAGCTCGTCTATACTTTTACTCCGTAAGTCACGCACCGTCACCGTACTGTCCACTGGAGATGACGTCGATGAGCATGGTGTTGTTTGATCACGCCGTAACATCCTCACAGGTCACGAATCTTTCGACAAATTTTAGCAATTGCACAGAGAACAAGTTTGGTGCTTGCAATTTGCAGTTCCTCATGAACTGGTGCAACGAGAGTTGCATGTCCTGTCTGCTTGTAGCTTGTCTTCGTCTATATAGCTTCTTTTTTTTCCTTCCTTTTCCTTGTGCAGTCACGCACGCACACTGACCTGCTGAGAGCAATAACCACCTGTATATTATGTTCGTACGAATTGCACTAAAATCAAAACACAACCGATCCAACGCACTCCCAACGACCGACTGATTCGCGAGAGCGGTTCGACGCTGCGGTAGAACTCGCGTCGCAGCTCTGGTCTGAGAGTCACGTTTTCCATGACTGCTGCCCGCATGTAACCGCATTTCCCCGCGCGCACCAGGTGAACACGAAATACACGAACAACGAACATGGATTCACAAAAGACCGGTACCTATTCGTATTTCTATGTTGTAAGGTAGGTAGCTGGGTGGGAAGGCAGCATGATGACTGTTTTGAGTACAGTACGGGCAGCATTGTTCGCTATCGCGCGCTGTACCACCCAGGTAAATGAGCGAAGAGTGTGACGGTATATACGTGCATTGGATAGACGAAGGTCTGTTGCGGTATGGCGTGGAAAGAAGCAACGAAGAAGCACGAACTAATGTGAAATTATTTCTGAGCATCGTATAGGTTGCCAGATCGCCAGTTTTTTCGTTGGTGGAAATGAGAATGCATTTGTGATCATACCTATAGACACTCATAGTAATAGACCAGCGAAGGTACTTTTATCGAGCCAAACGAACTGTCAAAATCCGGAGCCAAACGAGCATGACGTCATTCAATGCAAACAAGCAGAACAAGTATTGCGATTTTATTTAAAAAAAAATATTTTGTTATTCACCGTAGGCTTCACTTTTCGTGTTCGTATTAGTATTTCACAAAGTTATTTAGAAAGATATTTATTGTGTTCAATATAACTACACAAAATCATTTTACTTATGCTCTTTTTCATCAACTTTGTGTTTCTGAAGAAATTGGATTTTTTTTCTTTCTTTTCTCAATTTCTTGTTGCTCGGTATCAAACATATAACTTCTCGTTTGATTCATATATTGAACCACTTGAAAAATTATTTTGATAAAAACAGATGATCGAATACAGTCGAGCACGTTCGAGCTTGCACATTTTTGGGTGATGCCAGTTTAACATGCTTGTTTTTCTAGTTGCCAGTTTTGCGGTTTTTACATCCGCGAGTCTATTACTATGAGTGTTTATAATCATACCCGGATAGAATTTTACAATAGCATTTACCCTACAAACAATCATAAAACAATAAATATTATAGTTATTACTGTTTCAACATTGTTCGATGCCAAGTTCTCACAGTAGTTTTACAATAAAATTTCATGTAACAATAAATTTCACTGTTCAGCAAAAAACTGATACAGTGCATTCACATTAAATTTTACTGTTTTCGAGAAAAAAATGTATGGAGAAAAATTGATTTTTTTAATGTTAAGATACATAACCACCCCCCTTTTTCACTGTAAAATTCTATTTTACATTTTTTTAATTTTTTCTAATTTACTGTAAAAACGTTAAAGTTTAATGTTTTTGTATTGTAGCATAACACTAAAACTTACTGTTAATTATTGTAAAATTACTGTACTGTCACAGTGAAAATCATGGTTTTGTTACTGTACATTTCTATTCGGGTATCCTTTTCGAAAAATTCAGTACAGTAGGATTCCGTTTTTGGCAACAATTTTAGTTTTTTCAGTAGGCAAAACCGGAACCATGCCAAAAATGAAACCCTATTTTTAAAGTTTGGATTTTCAATTAGCGACTTCAAAAATGTTTCAAGAATTTTTAATCGTATGTGAAATGGAATGAGATGAAAGAAAAAATAAGCAAATGCAATTTTATTCATGATTTTATCAAATTCAGACGTCGTACAGTGGGAAAAAATGCTACTTTTGACTCTCAAAACCTCTTTAGCAAAGTATTTTAGATGGAAATGATCATTATTTTGACAACTTTGGTTTTGATCTAGATAAGTATAAACTGATCTAGATCAGTTCTATCTTTCGATAGAGGTGTTCTACCAAAAAACTTTTTTCGGTAAAGTTGTTTGTTTTGATATTTTAACACATGTACTGAAGACATCTATACTTTATAACCTATGTAGATGGCGCTACATGATATTTAAAAAAATACTCGAGAAAATGAATTTTAACATTTTTTTATGAAAAATATATTTAGAAATCAATGTTTTATTCCTAAATCTTTGAAAATATACGATAATGAAAATGCTTCATAGAGTGATAAGTAATATCACGACATTTAAAGGTTGTTTTTATCAAAAATATTAAAAAAAAAGGTTCAACAAACTTTCTAATAACCCACGAAGCGACAGCTGGAATGTGACTTGTAGAGACCTTTAACTTTATAACCACGAAGAAAAAAAGTGGGGCTCGTTGAAATTTTCATCTGTTTGAAGTAAGTTCATAAAAATTGAAGCTAAAATAAGAGATTAAAGTAGATTTTCTCAAATAGTGGATCACTAGCTGATTTGGAACTGATGGAAGTTTTTCTTGATTTTTCGTTGTCACGTCACGTAACATATATTTTTTTATAATTTTTCTAATAACATTATAATTTTATCAGATCATAATTGTGCTCAAAAAGATCTTTCCAAAGAGATTCCATTTTACTTTTCAAAGAAAATTTGTGGAACTGAAGTTGTAATAGAATAAGTATTGCACTGTCGCGTCGCAAAAATCTCTTTCTATCTCTAGCTCTACTTCACATGATTTATTCAAACTTTTTCAATTAGTTCCGGTTGATGTTGAGTCACCTTGATAACACGGTACTATAGTGATTTTGTACTTTTCAAGTTATCTATACTAGATGTTGTAGATCTCATCAAATGTAACACAAAATAATGTATGAAAAACGGTGTATACCCTCAAAATCTTGATTTATAGCAAAAAGAACTATTTTTCGGGTCATTCGACAATAAAAAATTAGCTGCGCGTTAATTTTTCGACCGATTTTCAATTTGTTGAGTATTCTGGAGAGAATTTTTTTCCGCTTAGTATGTTACGTTTATTTGTAAAAAGTAATATGCGATTTTGGGAAAATCGCTCACCATTCTTATAAGGAAGCGTATTTGTTTTGTTGAAAATTTAGTTCTGTATCAAACGACCTGTTTATCATCAAATTGTAGTTATGTAGTTTACACATATGCTTTTGAATTTAGTAGTTTTTTGAAAAGTTTTTGAGATTGTCTCCTTAAAAGTTCTTGTGAGCAAACTTCTAATATAGAAAAAAAAATAACGGCAGAGTTTTATTTTTCAACCGATTTAGGTCGTTAGATGTGGAATGTAAATGTTAGATATGGAATTGTTTACAAAAAAATGTTGAACAATTTTTAGAAAAAAAAATGTCGCAAAATAATGGCTATTTTCATATTTTTGCTCCAAAACCACAAAAGATTTTTAACAAATGGACAAAAGCCATTTGTTTTTCTTTAAAGAACGCTCGAAAATTGAGAAATGACCGCGTAACTAAACTCTTAGTGCCGCAAGTTCCGAGAAATTGTTTTTTTGCTATAAATCATGATTTTGAGGATATATTAAACTGATCAAATGTGATTTTGTGTTGAACCAGACCTACTGTCGTTCCTAGATCACTTGGAAAGCACATTCATTTTTTTTTAGAATTTTAGTACCGTGTAATTGATACGATCTATGCATCTCGCAGAAGCGTTATCATGTGTTTATTTTTCTGGGCAGCCGGTTGTCGAGAATTTATGATAGATTCATCCTTTGTAATACTAATTACATATTGTTTATAAAAAATGGAATTTCGGGAATGTTACTTATGCTCAATTGCAGCAAATGGCATGTGAATGATTTTATTATTCCTTGTTTCTCAATTTCGGCGAAATATGACCTTCCAGAATAATACAATGCAGCAATGCATTGGAATCTTTGTTTCAGTTAAAAAAAAAAAACCAGTGAAATTATCGGCTACGTAATTAATTACTTAATAGTACTAGATAATTGATCAATTTCTACAGTGCTAGAACCAGCCTAATCCTAAAAGATAGGTGAATTGAATTAAACCTAGAAGTCGCAGTCCAAAGGAATGTGAACTAAACTCTAGATACAATCCTAGATGCTACTTGTACAGACATCAAAACACAAATCCCCGTATTCTTACTATCGAGACTTGCAGAAACCTAACCTAGCATTCTTCAAGAATTTTGGTGAAAACACCGTAACGATGAAGAGGATCGTTTCAAAGTGACAATCTTGCTGATAAGAAAATACTAATGGAAGAGGAACGTCAGCTACGAGAATTGAAACTAAAGGAGGGCAACACTTTTCATGCGAAGCAGCAACTTTTTCGTCAGGAGTCGCTAAAACAAGAAGGGAATCTCTTCCAGCAAATTGCAGCAGAAGCTAGTGGCAAGGGCGGATCAACAGCCGGATCACTAATCGGGTCGAAGGAGACAACTCGCGTGGCTAGGAAGACAAGGTGGACGATCAACTGGGAATGAATCAGAAGACAGTAAAATCGGCTCGAAATCATACGAGATTCCCATTGACCCATCAGAAAGCATAAAGGATGGGGCAACTGGACAGGATCATGTCAGAGATCATCCGATTCCTCCTTATCCGACTTCAAACTACGACGACGTTTCCCTTGATAGGGCTCAACAGGTGATATTCCCTCAAGCACAATTATTGCCGCAGGTCATTGTGAGACCTGGAAGATATCCTGCGATGTTGGATACGCAACAAACAGCTGCTCGACATGTTTTGGGGAAGGAACTCCCTCCCTTCAGTGGTAACCCTGAAGACTGGCCCATATTCATTAGCAGCTTCGAACAATCGACCGTTACCTGCGGCTTTTCCGATACAGAAAACCGAATACGTCTACAACGGAGCCTAAAGGGTCGCGCTCTCGAATCAGTAAGAAGTCGTTTATTGCTGCCCTCAGGAGTTACACATGTGATCCAGACGCTTCGAACACTCTACAGCAGAACTGCTCATTCGATCGCTAATAGGGAAAATAAAAAATGTTCCAGCCCCGAGACACGATCGTTTGGAAGCTATAATGGAGTTTGGGTAAGCCGTTCAAAATCTCGTGGACCATATTGTGGTTGTTAAGCAGTCACGGAAAATGGCCTTGCTAATCATGGCAGGGTTGCGATATAGAGGGATGTCGTCTTAAGCATAACTCTCTTCTCCACCAAATGTGCTCTACTGCTCATTCGGTTAACGTTTCCGCCTCCTTCCTTACTTCTATGAAATATATGTTTTCGCATAATATTCGTAGTCCTGTACGGAGGACAACGATCCAGACCGATCTTTGCCTTCATAGATGAAGGATCGTCGTTGACACTGTTGGAGAAAGTAGAAGAACTAGGTTTAGTCGGAACACCAGAGCCACTGACGCTGCGGTGGAAAGGCAATGTTACACGTGAAAAATCGCTATCGCAAAAAGTTCAGTTAAACATTTCAGGTGATTCCTGCGCCACTAAATACAAGTTGCTTAATGCTCGCACCGTCAATAATTTCGTTCTACCTTCCCAAACATTGAAGTGTAATGAACTATCGCAGATGTTTCCTCACCTTCGGGGACTGCCGGTGAAAGATTATGAACTTGTCCAACCAAAACTTCTCATCGGTTTAGATAACCTACGTTTGGGTGTTCCGCTTAAACTGCGACAAGGTCAGCCTGAAGAACCCATTGCAGCAAAGTGTAGACCCGGATGGGGTATATATCGATGTGTACCAAGCAAAATAAATGCGTTTGTCAACTTTCATACCGCCGAAGCTGCAGATTTTTGCTCAACGACCAACTGCGAAACTATTTCACTTTGGAAAACATGGGATTACTTTGTTCTGGTAAAATCCTAGAATCGGAGGAGGATCACCGTGCCAGGCGACAGTTAAAAGAAACTATACGGCGAACTGCATCCGGATTTGAGACTGGACTCTTGTAGAAAACTGACAACCTGAACTTTCCGAATAACTATCCGATGGCCAAATGCCGTCTGCATTCATTAGAACGGAAGCTGCCAAACGAGCCCTAGGGGGGAGAGTCCTGAGGGTCCTACCCCTCCCGAAAATTTTGAACTTGTTGAGAAATTTTAAATTAGTTTGAATTTTATATTAATTTCAAACTCAAAATCTTTTCAAACCAAATTTGACAACCAATACTGATTTTCATTAAATGTGGTTTTTACGTATTACGTATTGTACAATGTTCATATTAAAATCAAAATTTCGAACCCCTCCCGAAATTATTTTCTGGATCCGCCCCTGAACTCCAGGCAGTGAGATAAAAACAGTTTTTCGCTTCACATTTCTTCGTAAAAACCATCATTTGATCAAATTTTCGATCTGCTTCTTTAAAAAACAAATAGGTCGTGAAATTGTATATATGTTTATGAACTAGTTACATAGTGTATACAGTGAAAACACGTTATTATCAGCCCCTTGGTGAATTTTAGGCTAATAAACACATTGATGGACATTGATAAAATCAGGACATATATTTTTCTTTCTTTTTAAGACACCTTTCCTGATTACTTAGCTTAAATTCCCCTTATCAGCCTGACAGGGGGTCTGACAGTGCCAAATTAAAAAAATAAAACAATTTTTTTGCGCATTTCGGATGTCTACGATAAGAAAAATATTGTCAAGAAATGATTTACTCGAATTTAACTTGGTTCGTCTGCTAGAGCCCATCAAACTACCAACTATTAATTCTCATATAAATCTGATAAAATCGGGAATAGATAAAATCGGGTCTTCACTCTATATGGAACATTTTATTATTCAAAAGTATTTAACTGAATTGGAATATGTGATCGTTAATTGTTTGTTAACTTGTTACTCGTAGTTTCATATTCATTCCTGAAAAAATATAACTTCACAAGAGTTTTATTTATTAAAAACGCTGATTGTTTCACCGAACTGATGGAAGTGAGCGTAATTGATTAGTGTTTTCAGTGTAGTAGCTTCGTAATGTTGTTTTTCATGAACAACGCGGTCATAAAAGGGTTAAGTAGAAAACTGCAGTTTGACGGGATTTTGACATTCTTCAGACTCCGGTTTTTTACATTTAAAATATGTTTAATTCTTTTATTTTATTTTTTTGCTGTTCAAAATGTACATTCTCAAATTGTTTTTTTTATTGTTTTTTTTTTTAATTTTATAAAGGTTTTAACCTTTAGATCATTCGCCTCTTCGGGTCTCTTATGAAATTTTTTTAACCCTATATGCGGGGTCGGGACTCGAACCCAGGTGCGCTGCGTGCAAGGCAATCGATTTACCAACTACGCAACGCCCACCCCCTTTCTCATATTGTATAACCATTCTGCTGTAGACCTGTGCGCCGCCGCGCCACGCCGCCGCCGCCGGTAATTTTTAACGTACGCCGACGCCGAACGGTAGATCGGCGGCGCGCCGCCGATGCATTTTTCCCGCGCCGACAATTCGCGAACTCTAAAATTGTTGACTCATAATTTTATCCACAAATCTAAGAACATTGTCCTTGGGTCGAATATACGACGTTAACTGATTGATGATTTATCACATCTTGATCATTATTTGGTATTACTGGTCGTCAATTGGATTACAAAATTAAAATAATCTTGATATTTTCTCGAAAACCATTACACGACACTCGTTATATAATTCAAAGATCCATTCTTGCTTCGTCAACTGGTTATGATTGTGAGCATATAAGTTTCAATTCACCATTCGTGTGCGTGAAATGGTCCACAAATTAAAAAAAACTTCCACTTTCAAGATATATGTGCCTGAAATTTACGATTATGTGCCTGATCCTAATCTTTGCACGTAATCAATTTCACTGGAACGCAGTGTATTATTCATTGATTTTTTAACCGATTCTTAATTCCTAATATGCTACACACGATTCACCAGTCGAGTTCGTGAAACTGTTCATGATGTAATTCATGAAGTAATTAATTTTCCACATAATCTTATTATACTTACGTAAACAATTACAAGGAACTCATGGATTATTCGCTCTGCTTTTTGGTTTTGAAATTTCTATGTGAGCTATTGTGTACAACTGCTAGCAACCAGTCTCAGAGGCACGAGCATTAGATACAAAGACATTACTAGGACCTGTAACCCTATTATTCCTTTGTTAAAATTCAGAGAAATGTTCGGAATTAAATGAAACTGAACAAAATACATTACCTAGCCACAATTCATGTCCGTGAAACAATGTAGAAAACTATAAGACACGTGACTCTGTGTAAAAAATCCAACGGTAAGCTCAAGACTAAAATATCACGATAACACGACGAGAATTTACGAAAATCGTTGCACGTCGTTTAATTCTTGACTGTTTTAGTCAATAAAGTTAATACAAATCAATATTTCATCGAGTTATGAATTAGAATCATAAAAATATTAAACATATTCAGACACAACCACCTACTAAACATTTCAGTATAATGTTTTTTTTTACGTGAACTAGTTTTGTGAAAACACAACATTTATTTTCAATACGAGGTTTATTTATAATTGATTGAATCGTCACCTATTTTAAATTTTTTTTTCCCGAAGAATAGTTGAGCAAAGTGATCTTGACTTTTCGCGACGCTGGTGCACAGATGTGGCGATGCAGAGGGTAAGATGTCTAGTCTCATAAATTATTCATCGTGTGATCTAGCCCCACTCAAGAAAGATTTTCAGTGTCAGTTGCACCGGCCCGGTATCACAGACAAATAAGACGTAACAAGAGATGAATTTTCATCACTCGTAGAAAAAACGGTCGATTTCAATTACAAATCGGTGGCGTTAGTGAGATTTTGACACAGAGCTAATTGCGTTACTTAGTTTCCGCACTCACCCGAAAACGTTACGGTCTTTTTAATCTCATGCAAACCAAAACAAACAATATGGGCAGGAAATGAAAAATTCATTCTTGTCGAAGTGTCCAAGATGGGAGTTGTTCACAACCATTTCTTAAGTTACAACACGATGCCGATCGGTGAGTAAGCACATAACAGGACGTTAGTAATTTAATTGATTCGGTGTATCGAATGTATGCAATGGATTAGAATTCGTTGGTCCCCGGAACTGCTGGAGAAATTGGCGGGGTGCAGGTGCTAGAAAAACTAGAGAACGCTCAGACCATTTTCAATCAGACTTGTTTAGTGATCAATTTCAACCTAACAGGAGCTAGCACGTCAAGTCGTGGAATGATTATGATTGATAGTAACTGTATATTTAGGTTTCGTCAGGGTGTAGATCTGTATTATTCCAGCAAATCGAGCATACTTTGCACTCAAGATAGAAGCAGACCGTACGTTGTAAGAAAATGTAGTGCCAGAGAATCGTATTCCTTATCATTGGCGATTTTGTACTTACAAGATGTAAAAGTAAACACCAGCCTGGAAAATGAAGTAATGTGTCTACCTTGAAAGGTGTCCTTACACGATCATTAAAAGTGACATTTCTGCGCAGTAATGCCAATAATAACGCCTCGTGTTAGGGTTCCTGATATCTGCGGGATTCTAAAAGAGCGACGGTAAACAACCCAGGGACAACTTGACAGATAATTCTTGTTTCATATATGCACCACCGATTTGGTGGTGGCGCTAGGATGCCTTCTCTGTATGAGTACCACGAACAACGAAACGAAAAAGTTTCAAGAGAAAAGCGTGTTTCGTTACGTATGTTATGAACGCCGTCAATGCGGCTAGAACAACATTTAGAAAAAGCTTATTCCAAAATGTTAATAAAGAAAACTATTATTAGAGAATAAATTTATCCCTAACTGAAAACCGTCAGCAAAGTTACATAAATCTTATTATATATTTAGCTGGAAGTCGTTGTTTTTAACAACCGGCTCTCTTCCCTCCTAAACATGTTTTGGTTTTCTTGTTGTGTGAAGTTTGAAACCGTTAAATCATTGGTGCTTTTTATCTCGAGAAATGTAAATGAAAAACATTTTGGCCAATGAAAGTACATCACAACCATTCGTTTTGAATAGAATTTGTGTTTTATTAGAATTCTAGCAGCAAAAAGAAATGGTAGAAATGGTATAAATGCTTTAATTGATTATTTTCCACAGATATGGAAAATAATAAATGGGATGCGCCTTTTTCAAATTTCGCTCCATTCGAGCCGCCATGACATCACCAAATCACCCCAAAATTTGCTTATGAATTCAATATATGGGAGCTGTCAATTGTCCCCGGGCTTACGGTAAAGATGACTAAATAGAAACAAAAAACAATGAAACGACAACAACAATTAATTTCCTCAAACAAAACAAAAAATGTTTTACCGTTGCTTAATTTCCCAAATATAGAACAATAAATAATTATTATGGGTTATTGAAATACAGTCGTTACTCTGCATTCTTCAAATTTGTCCATTGCAATCATTATTTCATGCGAGGTCGTAGTATGCGACATCGCCAATTTTTCTATTTCGTTCTTCAAATTTTACAACTGTAAAAATAGTTCCACCTTTCATTTATTATCTTGCATTTGGCAAGCAGGGTGGTCACTATTGGAGCATCAGTTGAAAAAAAAATTGATATGGTTGCGAGAATTACATTTTGTGCAATGTGTTCAACAGATGTCGCTAGTACATCGTGGGCGATGATTTTTTAGATTTTCTTCAAACTGTAACGTTTGTTTGTATGTGTTGTGAAGTCTGTTACAATAGCAACCGAAAATTTGGGAAAGGAATTGTACTGTTAAGAATTTTTTTTAGTTACCTAGGCGTCAATATTCGTCACGCCGACACACGCCGGCGCGCCGCCGCCGATAGGGTCCAACGGCGTGACGCCGCCAACGCCGCCGCCGCCGGCCAAAAATGTCGCTTACGCCGCCGCCGATTAAAAATGCATCGGCGCACACCTCTAAATCTGCTGCGCTTACTTTAAATTCGATTTCATTAAAGTTGAGGATCCCACATAATATGAAGTTAACATTGAGCTGAAAACAAACGACACCGCGACCGCGTAAAATCCATACTCACAGTTTATGTAATGTAGGTGTAATAGTTCTTTATTATTTATCGCGATCATATTATTAGTATTGTCACGGATTTGTTCACAACAACATGACAAAGCACAAATTACTATTAATAACTGCATACATTCTTCCGTACACGTGCTCTAACCGAAGGCGTCGGGAAAATATCCTGTAGTGTGACGGCAGTTTTTATACATCCTACAGATATCTGTGTAAGAAAAAAAAATCGCAACAAAAAAAAACTAGCAGCACTTACTTTTTGCTTCCGCTCTTTCTACTAGCAACGGTGCGCTCAATCCACTGTACACTCCATGCTATCGCCAACAATTCGCCGCAGAAGCGTGACAAAATGTGTGCCGATCCGACGAGGGTGGAGTGGAGTGTGAACGTGCAGCATTCTCATGTTTCTTATTTTTTGTACCAGACTTTTGTCGGAAAACAAAAAAAAAGCGAAACGAAACGAAGCGATACCAATCAAGTCACGCACATAAGCCCATCATGCAATCGTGTTCGTGGGTGCTTTGAGCTCACGCTTAGTCATAACGTATGGTATAGATACTGTCAACGTGGCACGGGATCGTGAGTGTTTGTGCACGAATTCAATTTTGAATAAGTCAACAAACTGTTCGGCGTACCATAGTCGTGATTATTCGATCACTTACGACCACGGCGTAGAAGTCACTGATCTGTCAAGTCCTGTCCTTGAAACGAAAAGATCATTCATCTTTCGCATGTTCTCGGTGCGTTGTGGTGGCTCACTAGCGGGAAGCTAAAGGTAGAAGCATACACCGAAAAAGGTGAGTGGGAAATGCTGACGGCTTGATCGGAAATTCAAACCGCGCTGCTGGCGACGGTGAAATTCTGTGCGGGCAAACGAAGAGCATGAGTGCCAACGAAGGGGGGTGTAGAGTTCAAAGAGCATAAGAGACTGTACAAAGAGAGATTCCGTCCGAATGGGGAAAACTTGAGAGTGAGTGCTGCTAGTCAGCAAGATACGTAGGTAGGTTGGTGGAATTTGCAAGGTTCTTGGAGAAAAAAAAACAATCATCAGCAGCTTTTCCAATGGCTGTCACGAAATCTAGACCTTTTATTCAAAACGACATATCTACAATGAGTGACTCTGTTTACTTTCTCTTCTATTAATAACTCGGTCGCTTTAACATTAAATTTTATCCGTCAACTCTTTGCGTAATATGCTAGTCAAAACCATCGTCTTTCGATCGGTACACGGAAACGAAAAACTACCTAAAATTGAGTTCCATTGACTCAATCTCGTGGTATCATGGGGGAACTTAAAATTAGGTAAACCGTGTTGAAGGTAGTTTCCATTTAACCACGGCAAAAATTACAACTCATTGATAGGTTTTTTATACTCAAATTTAAGTTGAATTTACCTAATTTTGAGTTCGACCCAAACAACTCAAAAGTACCTTCCTCCACGGAAGACCTCGACTGAGTCGAATCTCTCTTTTTGTTTTTGACAACACTAATAAGAGCGAAAGCGACGCACAACTCAAAAGTAAGTTAAAAGAACTTATTCTGCAGGTTTTATTTAACCGTGTACTGTAAAATAAGCGAAAAGCGCTATAGTGACACCATAAAAACGAAAGAGAAAGTAAACAAAGAGTCACTCATTGTAGATGTCTTTTTGAAAAAACACTCATTTAATGTTGTTCGCAGCGATCTGTCCAAACATAGGGAGTGTGGTACTTGGAAGAGATATGACGCATGGGGTGTTCAGTCGCAAATAGTGTAGGTATGTACGGAATTTCTTTAGAATTTACCGAATAGTTCGAAAAATGTTTAGGTATATTATATTAATGGCTGGCATCCAAAAGGGACTAACTCAATTTTTTTTTGAAATTGACTTTTTTGCAATTTTTAAAAGTTCTAAGTAATCCACGTGTACTGTCATTTGAAATATTTGAAATTTATTTTTAGATTTTTTACTATTTGTAATCAAAGTGTTAAGATAACTGCAATACAAGCTGGCGTCCCAAAGGGGGTAGCCCCACCTTGTGTCTTATGGAAACTCGCGATTTCTCGTTCGTTGTTCGAGGTTTTAAGAAAAAGTAATCTATCTTTTCGCCATCTAGAAGTGTTTAGTTACAGCTCATTTATCGGTGGACTAAATACTGTGGAGACCCGATTTTATCAGCCCCCGATTTTATCTACCCCCGATTTTATCAGCTTTTTGACCCGAGTTTATATGAAAATTGATAGTTGGTAGTTTGATGGGCTCTAGCAGACGAACCAAGTTGAATTCGAGTAAATCCTTTCTTGGGCATATATTTCCTATCTTAGAGATCCGAAAAATACAAAAATAAAAATATTTTTTTTTTTTAAATTTTGCACTGTCAGGGGAACTTAAAGTAAATAATCAGAAAAGGATACAATGTTATATCTAAGGAACGAAGAAGAATATTTTAGGAACTTCGGTTTATTAAAAAGACAGAAAAATATATGTCCCGATTTTATCAATGTCCCTGTTTTATCAGCTTAAAATTCGCCAAGGGGCTGATAAAAACGGGTCTTTACTGTATAAAACCGATTTTGGCTGGATCGCGTTGAAAGTTCACGTTTCGGCTCAGACGTTCTTGAGTGCCGCTGAAATACGTTTGATGACTCCCTCATACAACACAACAACCAGTGCCAATCAAATCGTCAGTCGCACCCGCACATTACCAGAAGAAAACTAACCAGATAGAACACTCCAATGTATGCCCACCGCAGTGCACTATGGATGCGCATGTCGTGGTGAAGTTATCTGAGCACGCTATACACAATTTAAAGATCTCTCCCAACCACCCAATCGCAAGCGCACACTTGAAATCCGGTTATCCAGCTTCTGCGAGAGCATTCTGCTTCTTTCGCCATGTTCCAGTTATTTTTCGTCGGCCTATTCACGTTTTCTGTGGTTGTATGCATGAAACTGGCACGCCTGTGCATCATTAGATGGAATGATGTCTGGCGGCAATCATAAAACGTAGCAACTACTACGAAGTCAAAAAGCAAACTTACAATTTTTTCTTAGGTTTCATTTTCATATATGTGTTGCAGTTCATTGGATGACAAAGGGGCAGTCCTAACAACGCTCGTTGCTTCGTTTGATTAGACTGACGAATCATGGCGCAGATAAATACTGCTTTCACAAAAAAAACATTATTTCCGTTATCTTTAGAAATTGTACATTCTACGAAATTAGTTACAAAGTTGTGCACATTTCCAATCAGATAGCGTGAACATCTATATTTTTGTTCTGTTCAACGGCAGATATTCACTTAAAAAAATCGGGTGAAAATGCTGCCGAATATTGTGAAACCCCTATATTAAAACATTAGAAATATTCAACTTCAAAAAAATGTTCGCGAATTCACCTAGACTTGATTTTATAATATCAAATACTACCAAATCTTGCGTCGAAATTTTAATTTCATCTAATTGGGGTGGCCGATTGAGAAATTTTTACTCGCCTTTTTGAAATGTTGCTATATTTGTACTGCCATGATGCTTCCAAAGTACAAAAACTTTCAAAATCCTCATTCATCCTTCTGTGTAAACGATAAGTCATTTTTTCAAGGAAAGACGCGGTAATCCGAAACGGGTGTACCCCATTAGGCATAAGTACGGTAGGCATACTGACGTTTGACATACGTAAGTTAGGCATAATAGACGTTGGGCCTAAAGATGGTAGGCATAATGGCATAATGCACGTTAAGCAAGATTGGCATAATGGACGATAGCCATAAATCATCATATTGAAGTATCAATTAAAACGGAACTTATTTTTTGGTATCGATGGCCTTGGGTGGTAAGAGCATGAATGTTGGAATTTTTTTGATGTCATGGTACTACTCTGGAAGCTGATCAAACTCGATCAATCGCATAATTGAAAACCGCGTAAAAAATACCGCGCACCCTGTGTGTATAGATTTTGCAATATTTTGATGCAATTGTAATACATCCAATAGGCTTGAAATGTGCTTGAA
Organism: Topomyia yanbarensis; assembly: GCF_030247195.1. Lineage (NCBI taxonomy): Eukaryota > Metazoa > Arthropoda > Insecta > Diptera > Culicidae > Topomyia > Topomyia yanbarensis. Next base: position 9,688,396 of record NC_080670.1, on the reverse strand, counting down.
TCAAAACTGTTCACTTAAATGAAGAAAGCATTCTGCTCATCCACACAACAAATAGAAAAAAATCTTGTAAGGAGTACATATCTCGTTTGGTGTTTTTCATTTTGTAGTCACTTGTTAAAGTAATACGAATGTATGTAATTATAAACAGCAAGTAACCCAAAAAAAACAAGCATAAAGTTGAAATCTCTACATTAAAAAAAATCTTACGATTACTTTTATAGTTTTTGTTAATTATGCTTATCGTCCATTATACCTAACGTACATTATACCAATCATCCTTTACGCCTACCGTATATTATGCCAATCGTCTATTATGCCAAACGTCCATTATGCCTAACGTACATATGCCAAACGTGTTTACGCCTCACGTCGCGCACCCATCCGAAACAGGATGGTCAAAACCAACCTCCGCGATTTCGCCCTTTTCAGATTGTGTCTCCGTTTTTTTTTTTGTTTTGTAGACTTTCGACGGAATTGTCACACATTTTTTGCAGAAATAGAACGATCATTCAAGCGAAAAGCGTGAAAAGAAATCCCATAATACCCCGGCAAGCAGTTGTCATGGCGTTAGGGTCCAAAGATTCCACTGCACAGCCTGAAGCAGAGAGGTGGACAACTGGTTCGAATACCAATTTTGACGTCAGGTACTAAGTTGGAAAAAGTTGACGGAAACGAAAAATCGAAAGAAGAAAGAATCGCAGCGAAAGAAGGCAAAAAATTAAAATTACAAGAAGCCGAAAAAATAGAAAAAGCTTAAGAACTGTAAACTGAAAAAGAAGGCAAGAAAAGGCTAGTGAAAGGGAAGCAATTACAGAAACAAAGAAGAACGAAGACATTCAGCTTCGAAAAGCGACCAGTCCAAATTTGGGGTTATTGCTCTTTCACTTTATTATATAGAAAGTATATGCAATCACTCTGAAAATGATCAACCTAATTTTGATTAGCCTTGTTTTTGTGAGCAAATCTTACCTCAATCAAAATGGGATAAACAAAATAAATAATTTTAAACACTATTGAAACTTCTTTTGCTGTTGTGGTCGGATTCGGAACATTCTACCCTACGGTCAGGAAGCTCAAGTTTTTTGATTCAAAATTGAATCTATCTTTTCTGTTTAACCTTCCGCTAGTGTACTGAGTGCACGCTGCTCTGAAAATCTAGCGAAATAGTCTTAGGGCACCAGCGGGTGCTCGTTCAGTGAGCCATTTGCACGACTTCCGGAGGGTTAAGTGATTGAAATGGGCAGCAGAAAGAAATTTGAAGATAAATGTGATTGAATTTTTTTACTTTAGGAAAGCTTTGGAAAATTATAAATAGGGACAGATATCTAGCTTGCCAGTTTTTTTTTTTCAAAAGTTGCTTCATTTCAATCGCCATGATGCTACCAAAATACCACAAAATTTGCTTTTGAGCTGTCAATTTGTCTCCGGATTGGACTTGATTGTAGACTTGTACCAGTACCATATTCCGTACATGTGGGAACTGGATAAGGCGAAGTTTGTAATCGACAGTACACATTGCCTCATTCAACAAACGCTGCCCTTTCCGCATGGGCGGGCGAAATCAAACGATTTTGAAATCAATGACCACTGCGTAAAAAAACGCATCATGGTGAATCTATTCCCAAGTAACCATTATAATTTTAACCGCTAATTTTGTATGTAATCACACTACTCACCTGCGATCAACAGTAGACAAACATAGATAGTACATCAAAGGGTTCTCCAACTGTGGGCAAGGAAACCCTATCCCATGGAAGTACTCCAGCATCGCTCTGGTTCCGCCGGAATAAACAACTCCTCCCAAACAAAGGAAAAGTGCCCTGAAAGTAGCATAATGTAGACTAGATTCAAATTTTTCAATTCTCACATCACGTTACCTATCCAAAAACGGAAACACATCGGACCTCGGTTTCTCCATCGACAAAAGAATACCACAGCCAGTTTTCTTGGCTGAATTGGAAAGAATACTTATCAACAGATAAGCACTCAACGGGTCCAATCCCTGTGTGGGTTCATCCAGTAGCAGCATGACGGGATCACGTACCAACTGCACACCAATAGCCAGCCGGCGTTTCTCGCTAATGTTCAAATTTTCCACCTTTTTGTGCGACACCTGTGACAGTGCCAAATCGGCTAGCACCTGACGTACCTTTGAACTTTTCAGGTATCCACCCAGAATAGTCGGTGTATAGTTGAGCGTTTGCGACACGGTCAGGCCGGGAACGAACGCACAAGCTTGTGTTACGTAACCACAACGCTGCTGGAACAGCGATTTAGTCAGTGGGGATCCGTTCAACAGTACCTGACCACGGGAGGATCCTTCCGAGCGGCGTGCAATCACGTCCAACAAGGCCCGCTTACCGCTGCCCTTCGAGCCGAGGATTGCCATTACTTCACCGCTGTGCACGGTCAAGTGGACCCCCTTGAGGACGAGTGCCGATTGGCCGCCACCGTTGAAGCAACCGCCGGTGTCAACCTGGGGAGAAGGAAATTTAAAATAACATTAGTTGGATTTTCTGCATATTCAATATCCTTTTCTTTTTTCTGAAATCCGTTTTGAAATTGATTCGCGATTTTTTGCACTTATTTTATGCCTGGGTAATAAAGACCATTATTTTGCACTCAAAGTTGTTGCATACTCTTTGTGCCAGCTATACTAAGTGCATCGGCAGCTGTTTCGGTGTGTCGTGGATGGACGTACCATTGATGTCACCATCGTCCATGGTGAAATGACTGGGAACTCTAGTGATACGGAAGAATTCACTCTCTTCTAGCATCTGAACAGTGCACCGAAAATTAAGTATCAGATTCACGGTCCGCGCGCTATCATCCATAAACACACGCAAATATGCAAACGCTCGAGCCCTTCGCTCACCTTGTTATTTGCTCACACAATGAGCCACAAAGAGCGAAATACACCGATTAAAAATAGAGCAGCACAAAAACACTGCGATGTGCAGAACGACCGCACAAAGAGAAACTTGAAAACGAAAAAGAGTAAGATTTGTGCACCAAGAGCTGCACAATTTCGTTCACAGAGTCACCTTGAAGAGCCACTTTTTTGTGTCTCCCCTCACTGGAAAGCAGGTAGGAAGGCGAATCAAACTACAATTCCGATAAAGTTTGATCGGAAGAACGTTTTAAAAGTGTTTTTTGGTTGCCTTCTCTACTTACGTGCGCGTGGGACACGCATCGGAGTGAAGAGGCTTATTGTGAAAGAGAAGAGCGGTGGTTCGCATGAAAAGTGCAAAGAGCGTTTGTTATTCTTCTCTTTATTTGCTCTGAGGTGCATAACATCCCTGACTAGTACTAAAAACAACAGTTATTGCTGCATTAACACTAATAAGCTTATACATTAAAATTTTTTAATTAGCCTATGTACGCTGACGAATAAGCCGACACAAAATGACCTCCATTGTGAGCCGTATCCAATAACACCACCTTTAAGCTGTGGTACAATGTCTGCAAACACGGCCCATAGCAACATTCAATCCACGTCGGCTCGCCAGTCGGCCACGCCAGCATGCAAAAGGCCCATAAGCCCTCTCGGTCTCCTAGATGCACCACTATCGAGGGGTAATGCAATAACCATCTTAAAGCAATCGTCTGTCAGATGTTATTTAGCACTGATGTACGAAATATTTACATGTATAACAAAAATCAAATAATATAAATATAGGTCGATTTCTTTATTCCGTGAGGATGCAAACACTACATTAAGGCGGAGTTGCTCGGCATAACGATATCTTTGAAACACGGTTTGGCCTGTATATGAAATGGGTCATCATAATTCAATTGAGCCAACACCTACCCAGCTTTTTGAACCAATCATTTTTCTCTCAAAACCGCTGACAGCCAGGGAAATTGGGATGGTTAACACACACACACACACACACACACACACACACACACATACAAGAACCTTAAGAATGTCTAATTATTGTAAACTTTATTAAAATGTTTGGTGTTTGGCATAAATATCAAAAATACGAATTTTCATGGGCTACATAAAAATTGCTTTATTTGCATTAACAGTAAAAAATAGTACATCAAATTCGATGAGATGAACAATAGCCCAGATGAAAATAGCGGCTCTGTGGTGTCAACTATGAAACATGTTCTAGGGATTTCATTATCTGAACGCAGTTTGGTTGGCTACCAAGAGAAGTTTCACTAAAATATTTATTCGTTGATGTATATACACAAGAATAAGTATAATCCACCTCACACGCTAACAACTGAAATAAATTAGCCATTCCTTATCCTGCATTTAGTCGGCATACGCCATCTATTACAGCTACTCGAATATATGCTGTAAAAACGCTGCTTCCAGGATAAAATTTAGGACTCTGCTTCGCCTATCTCATTATCACAACAGTCAATTTTCGAATCGATTCTGTAATTCCAGTTATCCAATGGTTGAACTCCAAACCGGAGCCGCATCACCCCGTTTGTGTAAAACCCTGGTTCGTTGATAAGAATGGTACGGTCAAGAAAATCTTTATATCCGAAGGCGGAGTCGATTTGCTCAAAAGTTGATACTCCACACCTGCGCACATTTTTTTTAGGATCGTCATGCATCAATTCGATGAAGAAAAGACATTTGGCAGCAGTTTGCGTTAGCAAAATAATAAATAGCCCAAGTTTTGAATTGGGAGCGGAAAGCTTAAAGGGGAGCACCCGCAGACACCAATTACGATTGGCGCGGTCCACTAACAATGTCGAATCAGACTTCTTGTTTGTTGCTGCAGAGAGTTCGAGGTTAAAGTACGTTACACAGAACTTGCTTTGTACAGCATTTAAACTTTTCAAGATTTGATTCTCTACCAACACGTTCTGAGGTCTTAAACCAATCTTCACAACCAGTTCGTTATCCTTGTTAACAAATCCTTCTGACGTAAGTAATGAAACAGTTGCGATTTTTTCCTCTTTTAGATCGCCATCCAAAAGAAAACTCTTCTGGATTGTCTTTCGCATGTCGTCGTGCACGATCACTACCAGCAGCTTGAATGAAAAATTATTCATCTCATTGTCACTCGGAATCCCTAATACTGAAAAGTCATTAGTTTTACTTAGGGAGACGTTCCATAGAATATCACAGGATAATCTCATTCTAAAATGCCAATCAGTAGTCTTATCGAAATTGCGTAACGTGTAAGTTCTCATTTCGTACGGAGGCAATAAGTCGCTGTTAGAAAAAAGAAATAACGATATACGAAAACGAGTAATATAACTTAATAATGATTTATCAACTATGCAATTAAGTAAACAAATACACAATTTTTCAAAAACCTCACCATCCAATATCCTCAAACTGTGCTGGTGAAAAGCGATGTTCTACACAACCGGCGATAAATTCATCGCATTGTTGGTGAACTGATCGCTCCTGTTCGATAAACTCTTCCATTCGTAAATGCTTCGCCTTTTCTTGAATTATTTTATTTAATGTTTGCATATTTGTTGCAACTTCGGCGTACATTTGAAGTGTTTGTTTGCGCTTAGCAGTTAACCGCGACACGCTCAGCTTGGCCTTCAAACAAAGCGCTTCAATTTCTTGGATAACCGTTTGTTCTGCGTCGTGAATAAACTTCAAATTTTGTTCGCTTTTAGCGACATCCTGCTGCAGGCGTTGGACATGATCCTCCAATATTACAAATTTTTCCTGTAATTTCATTTGTTTCTCATCATACACCTTTGGCACGTAATCAATCATATGGCGCATATGAGCTCCATCAACTAGGAAGCAGTCAGCGCAAATCAATTTCGCGCAGCTCAAACAGAATAGCTTCAGTTCTTGTTCGTGCAATTCGCAAAGCACTTGCTTAGTTCGACTCGCAACCATCTCTTGGTTTCCGCACGATTCTTCGGAAGATTCCGAAGATTCACTGCAATCTGCTGAATCCTCGAAATCGCTACTTTCATCGATCATCTCACAATTTCCACAACGGTAAAAACAAGATACAAACAAAACTTTTTCTAATTTTTCTGCCAGCGCCAGGAACACTCTGGTATCTGCTGAGTGCATATAAGGAGAGTGACGACACTGTCAAAATTGGAACAATTATTATTTGTCAGTGTCATTCCAAACGAGTCAAATTCATGTATTTTGACAGGTCGTTTGTTCGTTTGGAATATCACTGACGGATAATCATGACAGTTGTCTTCACTCTCCTTACATACACTCTGGGTATCTGGAACAAGAACCAGAATAGAATGAATAGTAAGCACCAGGGTGGCCAGATAGAATTCCTTGATGTCGATAGTGTCACTAAAAGTTTATCGGTAGTTATCGGTAAAAAAATGAATGTTGAGTAGGATGTGTCCAAAATCAATAAAAATCGGTAGTTTTGCCTTTGTCATCTGTGAATCGGTAGGGAAGACCAAAATCGGTAGGACTACCGATAAATCGGTAGGTCTGGCTACCCTGGTAAGCACGCTGAGTTACACTGATAAAAATCACACTATAAAACCTACACGCCACTGAAAAACTACCTAAAATTGAGTACTTTTGACTCAATCTCGTCCCGGTCAAAAAAAAAAATGCGGACGAACGTGGTCAGGCGATTTAAACAGTTTCACGTTTGACTCAACTCGCCAGTGCTAATTGCCCCTAGGAACAATTTGCAATTTGCGAATGTGATTTAAAGGCGATTTCAATACTTAGACAAATTTTCTGGCGGCTGAAATGGACTTGGTTATTTTTCGAGTTTTTCCAACATGGCGGTTCATGTTTGGCTTAAGCTGAAAATTGTTTTTTAAACAATTGGCGCAATCTCGCTTGTATTTTGTTTGTCTAGTGCACTTCATTTAGCCAACGAATGTGGGAAATTGTGGAATCGTGTGTAAGTATAGAGGAACAAGATCTCTGACCTAAAGTTTTAATGAAAGTCAGATCGTGGGAAGTTTTGATGTGCAATACCAATAGGGATCTTTAGGGATGTGCTGGTTAAGGCATATTCTGATGCAGAATAGTACCGTGAGTTAATATCTCAGTCCTTTTTCAATTTTTAGGCCCGAAACTATCGAAAAAAACATTTTTTAGTTTGTTTTCTTTTAGGACAATAACACATCCAAACCCATGCGACTTGCACGACTCTATAGGTTGCCTTATCAGTTCTACCATAGTTTGCAGATGAAACTTGGGATGGCAGGCTGCCAGCGGATTGCAAAAGTACCAGATCATGCTGTGTGGGGTGATGTCCCGGTTCACAATGAGGCGAACGAGATATTTGCAGATACGTCATTTAGTAGGACAACTGTCAGTTTGTTGGTTGAATTTAATTTGTTTTTTTTTTTCAATTTAAAAATCAGAAAAGAATAATTAAGGTTTGAGAATGATATGAGTGTACTCGTAAGGACACCTGCTATCAATACATATGAAAAACTGAGGCAATTTTTCCAAATTAAAAATCCTTATTTCACCATTGATTCTTCCTTAATTTTGTGGTGATTACCTAGTATACTGGTAAGTTTATGTGAGTAGATAATGAATCCGAAAATCAGTATTTTTTGTAATTTTCATATTAGGCAATTAAGGGCGATTAAATGGTGCGTTCCCTGGGCGATTTGGAGGCGATTTAAGGGCGGGTAGAGTGGCAAAAAATGGCGGCAAATCGCCCAAATGTTGCAACTGAAATAGCCCTCTAATTGCCAGCAATTTGCCCCTCAATTGACCTTTCTATTCCCGTTAAAAAAGAAACGGTGCCGAATTATTTCGTGAGGAAAACAAAAAAATCGAACTGCAAAAGCCGGTTGAGGTTGGGAATTCCTTTGGTTTGAATTTGCATCTGTGGTTGGAAATGAGCTGTCAGAAATCTTAATTGACTTATTTGACGTCTAGGGCACCAACACAGTTGCAATGTGTATAGACAAGATACATATAACGCTATATTTACAATTCGCCATCTGATTTAACCTCATTTGGTAAAAATTCCACCCGACTTAACATGGATTAGTCAATTTTACGGCTTAGGGGCCGTACACAAATGACGTAGCTTTTTTTCGGCGATTTTTGACCCCTCCCTCCCTCCTCGTAGCATTTGGTCACAAAATTCGAACCTCCCCCTCGTAAATAACGTAGTATTTACCTACCCCCCCCCCCCCCCTCGTCCCATGCAAAGCGGCCAGTGGATAAATAAGATTACATATGTTTTTCAATTATTTTAAATACATGTCCTTTCAAAATGTTTGAAGACTTTGATCAACATTTTCATTATAACAGCAAATTGCGTGCAAAATAAGCTCATTTGATGACAAATATAGTGTTGAAAGTTTTGTTTGGAATTTTATATGTCAAGGGGAGCATGAAGAGAAGTTCTCTCAGTTCACAATCCTGCAGCTGCCAATGATTCTAAGAAGCATACGTTCATCTAAATTACTAAATTTAGTTTGGTTGAATCCGAAGTGAAAATTTAATTCAGCTTCCAAATTAAGTCTACTAGTTAGCAACATTAGCTAACTAATGTAGCAAGTTGGATCCGCACACAAAATCTTTTCGTATTTTTATGAACTTGTAATTCCACGAATCGTAAAATTTACCTCATGAAAACCGCATCAAAAGTAACTTGTTTGAATTTATATTTATTTCTCTTGGGAATGGAGGATCATTAAATTTTCTCTAAACAATGATTTTTAAACTTAATGCTACGTCGCACAACTTCTGACCCTACCCTCCCCCACGTCACACTTCGTCACAAATTTGGTATATCCATCCTACCCCCCAAAATGCTACGTCATTTATGCATGGCCCCTTATGTACGTATACGTCACATTACACAAATACTTCATCATCATCAAAGATTGTTATTACTTTTGTCAAAAAAAGTTATTACCGTTAAAAGAGTAAAAATGACTAAATAGAACGGAAATTGTGCGGCAAAAAGAAATAAGCATTCATCATGCATACATCTATGCATGACAAACATGCCCCCATTCGGCATCGATTTCCACTGGCCAACCTGGCCAAAAACGGTAATATTTATCAGAAACTGAAAATTGAAACAAACAATTTGGGTACAAGTTCATATAGATTTGACTAAAATGTGCATTAAAACTGAGTTCGAAATCGGGGTCAATATGACCCGCTAACACCATATTCGTAACTTTTTTTGTACTGCCCTTCAGGAATGTCCGAAAATTTTGAACTCTATTGAAAATCTTCGTGAAAGAAAAAAAATCAAGAAATTCTAAACTTCTAGGTGCAAAACTTATGGGGTTTTCGATTGATTGACACCGGTGTAGTGGAGTGCTTTGAAACTGCACCGTTTTTGCACTTTCTAGCAGAAGTGCAGAAAACTGGGTATGTTCCATTGATACTTCTGCTAGAAAATCCAAATCGAAAATCCCATTAAAAAGTTATCGCATTTTGATTGTTCATTTTGGGTCATATTGACCCCAACACCGAAAGAAGGTTAAATTTAAGTTGAATTTACCTAATTTTGAGTATACCCCAAACAACTCAAAAGTACCGTACTGCACGGAAGACCTCGACTGAGTCGAATCTCTCGTTTTGTTTTTGACAACACTAATAAGTGCGAAAGCGACTCACAACTCAAAAGTAAGTTAAAAGAACTTATTATTTGGGTTGTTTTATTTTTGCGTGTACGTTTGTGAGAATCGAGTCAACAATATGTATATGAGAAATAGGTGTGAATTTAATTTTGGAACTTGGTCATTTCTGGGATCCTCAACAGTTCTCAATGTGGTCAAAGAGACTTTGATTAGCAATTAGTGATCTGGACCAACAATTTCAAGCAATTTAACTCATTTCAATTAGATCTGCATCATCTAGATATAATGATTATACAGGTTTGTATGGGAATTTCGCATGTGACCGCCTATTTCAACCCGTAACACGGGAATTTATTAAATTATTTGAAATTTAATAACAGTCAATAGGGATGCCGTAGCTTTCATTTGAGACCAAATTTGAGAAAAGTTCTAAGTTCAGTTCTAAGGAGCAGATGTGAATTCACTTCAGGAACTTGGCCACTTTTCCGAAGCTTCCGGTTCCGTCCAAGGTGTCCAAAGTAGTCAATGTGGGTTTGATTGAGAGCCAATTGGTTGAAACTATAAATACAAGCAATTTAGAACACATTTTATGAGATTTTGCATCTTTTACATAACATACTGATACCAATTCATATGGGAATTTCAAGCGTGGTCGCACTCTTCAACCCGTAACTCAGGAACCGGCAGCCTATGGGAACGCCGTACCTTTCATTTGAAACTAAGTTTCAGAAAATCGGTTCAGCCATCTTCGAGTAACCGATGTGCATATTTTTGGTCACATACATACATACACACACATACGCATACACACACATACGCATACACACAGACATTTGTCGAACTGAGTCCAAGGGGATATAAGACTCAGTTCTCCGGGCCTCGATTGGAAAGTCGATTTTCAGAGTGATTGCATAGCCTTTCTATAGGAGAAAGGCAAACATGTTTTGTTTACTACTATTCCCGTAACACCACACACTTTGACATTGCAGCAAATTTCGTTCAATCCGTTACACATAAACAAAACAAAATATGTTGGTAATTTTGCACAAAATGTTTTCCCCAAATTTCAACTATATACCAAAACTCAGTTCCGTTCGTAAACATTCCTTGGCGTCCTGTCCTGTATAGGATGGTTTCGATTCGACATTTTCCGCATACAACGAGTGACTTGTACGCGTCGGAAAACAAAAAAACCCACATAGGTCACGTTCACTATAAGGTGCCTGGCTGCAATGAATGATGCATCCCGTTCTTCGAAGCCGTCGCAGTCCCTCAACATTACAGTCCGATTAACAATCGCCAAAAGAGCTCACGTCGCTGTAAACCCAAACCCCAAACTAACCTCGGTAGTGTGGTAAATATTGTGTGCCTCCAGCACGTAGTCGCTGCCGATCATGTTGGATTCCTCTTCGAGTCGCCGCTCCTATTCTCACCACGTTGGAAATTTTCTTCTCTCACAACCAAAACCGCTACGCAATAATGAACTGTTTCTGTACAAAAGAGACAGAGAGAATAATAAACGCAAGAACACGCGAAAACCGACCCTCTGGAAACACAACTGGCACACTACGCGGTCCGTTCGCGACTAAAGTGGCTACCGACGATGGTGATCGGCGGGCTCTTCGGTGCTCTCGCGTTTTCGAATTCATGTTCGAAAATGCATACATGTGCCAGAACATGAACACGATCAGATTGTTGATGTGGAAGGGTGGCACTGTTATTTGATGAAAGCTATCCGAGGTGGGACATGTATGGATGTTTCCGAGGTAGCGATTAAGAAATGTCAAAATCGGAAATCTTGAAAAATGGTTCCGAGAGATTCATGTTAAACAATTTAAAAAATATGTTTTTGGCAAGTATTTGCAGATTTTATAGCGCGAATTGACTGAGAAAACTCGCCGAGAAATTAAAGTTTCTCTGAACTTTTGTTGTTTATTTTCAAGTCCACGGCGAAGAGTTGTTTTCGAAGTTACCGACCAAAAATATCACCACCACAACTGCACGGACGCGCACAACATTGATCGCGATTACGCGAGAGACCTCCGCCGCACTGTCAATATGGCTACTCGGCGATCGGCTGCTCAGTAGAGGTTTCACTTCGCTGCCAGCCAGGCAAGGTTTCTTTTCGCTGACGTCTGCCGTGCCGTGGTGCTCCTACCCGTTTCCAGTTATACCAGAGAAAAAAGGTGAATAGCTTTTCTACTTTGCTAGTTTCGCCGCAGGAGGGCCCGTGTAGTGGAACTAATCGGAGCCCATTTTCCTGTCGTATTCGACATCTTTAAATCGCGATAAGAAGGTCATCGGTCGCCTGACTTTTCCTCGTCTACGGGCTTTGATTGCGCGAGGTGACCGCACTAAGTGGAGTGCGTTCTTGGTGGGTCTACCGCGGTGGGCGAGAAGAGAATAATACGCGTACATTTCACGTTTCATTTTTTTTCAATGGTGGAACCGACAACAGCTGAATGGATTAAATTTGAAGGTTAAACCTATTGTTTCGCCAGTAGTTTATATGCAGTTTGAAGTGCCGATCGAAACATATCCGCTTGGCTATAAAACAGTGACAAACAAATTATGTAAACCCGTACCATGAACCAAAAGTGTAGAATTGCGGTCATCTCTTGAAGCTGATCGCGACGAGCTGCTCAGTCAGTGGATGTGAACAACAACAAAAAAAGAGCAACGTAGAAGAAAATCGATTTTGTGTTACCCGCGGGAAGGCGAAGAAATTCCACTCGGATCTGACCGTCATTTTTTTCTTCTTTTCGCGACGTCTGCTTTTGTGTTGGTGAACAAAAAAATCGGGTTCGTCGCTACACACTTGGAAGACAAATTCTTTTCGGGCCTGATGGAATGAAAAGTAGGCAACGATTTGTACGTGTTGAATGACTTGGCTGACTCAGAGGAGATGAAATGTATTGACCCCGTTTTGTCGCGGTATGCTTCGTTGGGAAAAACGCATTTTGGTAACCTTGCAATAGTGCAGTGCGATCCGGCCAACCGTTGGAATTGACTGAGTGAAGTGAGGGTGCTGACCTAATCGCAACGGTAGGAGAAAAGGAGAACAACTACGAAGAAATCGCGGGTGACTAAATTCTAATTGGAACTGCACCAACTGGAGAGGAAATTGGACGCCGTTTTGTTCGGCCAGTGTCGCAAAGTGCAGTGGTAACGTAACTGATCTGATGAATTTTCCTGCTGGAAAATACAGCCAGGATTAAAGTTGATTAGCGAGCAGCCCTCGTCGGGATAGCAGAAAAATAATTTACTGGAAGGTTAGTAGAGTAGTTTTATCAATTATATTTATTAATTTTGAATAATGTTCTTTGTGTAAATTGGAAAATTGAAATCCCACATTATGGTAATTAATTCTTTGTGTCAAACATGGTCGAAGGTAATTGCTATGACTAGAAGAGCAACTTCAGTGGAATAGCCTTTAGAAATATTTGCCTTTATCATGTTAGTCTCTCGAACAAGCTGGTGGCATGAATGTCCAAAGCGAAATTCAAACTGCTCAGGCTAAAAATATCCATTTAAAATTCATTCTTTAAAAACCCTATGACACTTAAATTAGTTATGGATTTTGTGTTTCGACTTCGTTTCACCAGAATCCGACACTAGCTTAGTGATAGGACTAAGACAGCGCGGATTGACGCTTCAAACTGCCGCTAGCTAAGTCATGTCACTAAGTTAGTGTCGGATTCTGATGTGACGAAGTCGAAACGCGAATTCCATAACTAATTTAGTTATGGTTTTATGCTCTCACGCGCAAAGATGGTTTTAAACAATTTTCTCCTTAATGGAGAAAAAATAGTTTTTATCTAAATTGTTCTCCACTAAGGAGAAATATGACATAGTGCCTATGACACTTTCCAAATAAAATATAGAAAAATTGAATAAATCTGTATATGTATAAATGTATAAATGGCATCATATCTGTAACACTGATGAATGTCAAGCATTTGTGTATCAATCTTGTCTCACCAGTATCTGGCAGGCGAAATGCAAAACGTAACACTATTTATATTCACAAGTATCAACTGTGTTTGATGAACATCATCCACGACCAGTTGTGTATTTGTGAATTCTTTTGGATTTAGCCTATATTTAGTAACTAAGTCAGTCTGCAGGATACTGATGAGACGTAGGTGAAACTATAAACAAACTTATTGTGTCCATTATTTTGCCGCAAAGCGGCATTTTATTCACTTTAATTCACACATAGAAATGGCTTATTTATTGTTGGAAAACTTGCAGACTGCTTACAATGAAGATATATTTAATATCACATTACAATAGCTGTATTTGCCAACAAACTCAGACTGGTCAGAAAAAAATTATAAACTGCAAAAGTCTAGTTAGAAAAACAATGACGCATGCCGATGTTGCTTCCGGATTCGCTTGGTAGTTTTTATCACAGGAGGGGTGATAAATCGTGTTCTTTCCGATGAAATGGCACGTATGTGTCATTTTGGCCCAAGATGACTCATTACAATCTAAATTTATATCTTTTTTCTCGGCTTCCTGCATAATAAAGTTTCTCTTCCAAGCTACATCATGAATTTTAAGTTTTTTTTTGTATCGATTCAAAAAGTTAAATATTTGCAAACCCGAGGCTATTCCAACCTACCTAAACAAATCGTTCCTTTAAGGTGTATAGATATGAAAGAATTTATTGGTCAAAGGTCCTAATTGTTAGTTTGAAGCCTCAGCTACATTTTGAAGCCGTAAAAATTTCTTTTGCACCACTCCATGGCAGCACTAGGTGTCGATTTGCAACACTACGTTTTTCCATCCTATTACAATGTAGGGGTAATTCAGACCGTCAATTTTTTTATTTTCTTTTTTTACAATGGAATTATGTTTACCTATGAAATATTTATTGGAGAAACTCCTTAAGAAGCAAAAAAAATGGGTTAAAAAATAAATCTAGGTAGTCATAGCTGTTGATTGGCGTATCCTGTATTTTCTTTGTTGTGGTGTGTGCAATCGTATGCGCTGCAGCAGGCCGCTGAAAGGTGGTTGATGGATTAGGGGGTCCGAACAGCCCCGTACGCTCATTCCGCACAAAACTGGTGAGCGCCTTGAAAATATCTGTGTTTTCACCCAAACAAAAATCATTCAATAAAATAGGAACCTCAAGCTTTCCAAAACACTTTCCTGTTGTTTTGTTTCACTTTTATTTGTTGCTTTAATCACGGTTTTACCATCATAATGATTTTTGTTTTGGGAATGCGAAAAAATGAAACACGCTGTATTTCCTTTCTAAAAAAACTGCAGAATTAGATTCAAAATTAATGTTTCAGAATGACGCTTCCATGAATATGTACGACAGTCAGAAAGTCTTTACAATTTTCTGAGAAATCGTGGGGTCTAAATTACCTCCACGGTCTTAATAGCCTCGGGTTCCCCCCATCTATTCTACTTTATTTAGGAAGTAGCAAATTATTTCCCTATATTCTAAGTTATAATGCACAAAAAAAACAAACTCAGACATCACTTCGTTATAAATTATATAAGGACCAAGACCGTAGGATGAGCTTCTGGCGTGCTTGGCAGAGCCTCACTTTTGCAACTTTTAAGAGTCCACTTCGGCTTTTTTTAGTTTAACTTTTGAACAATAATTTAGTGTGTACTTTTAAATGGCACACTTATCCTGACTTACAACTGACAACTGATTTATTCAGGCGTGAAAGACTGTTATCTCAAAAGATCGACCGGATAAGCTTAAAATTGTAATGCCTGTCTAAAACATGCAAATGACATTATTGACCACAAGTTTTATGAAAGACTACCGCGTCTATATGTCCGTTCATATAGTTGAAATCTACGGTGTAGCCACCGGTTCGAGTTGGCCATGCGTGAAGCGAACGGGTTGGCTGTTTCAAGGACCCTTTTCGCCAGTGAGTGATGATAAACGGGACAAAATTATATGTCCCTTCAAACTCGCATCATGTGACCTATGGCGCGACTACCTTGCCTAATTACGTGTTCTTCGACAAAGTCCAACTTCACCGCGCTTCAGACTTTGCACTAAACACAAATCAATGGGCTATTGTAGCAATAAGGTCCGGTGTGGTAAGTGTGAGAATCATGAGGATGAAATCCCTCAAAAGACGCTCTAATCACTCTTTTACAGAAATACTAAAGAGAGCTTTGCTACTCACCACGACAAATCATTATGCTCTTTTAGCTCAGGAAAAGTGCCTCTGACGATCCCCATGTGGGGGACATCTGTTACTGCTGCTGAAAACTATTGGCGTATGAGATTCCTTGAAAGATTTTTTTTTGTCTTTTGAGGGGCCGCCAAAGATAACAGCTTGAGGAAGTGTTGGCACAAAGCCGAAGCAAACAGAAATATGAGATCAAACCAGAAGATTTCAGCGCATCCAGGATCACCAAACGTAACAAGTGGCTGAAAATTCCAACAAGTGATACAACTTAGTGCAGGCTGGTTGGACCTAGGTTAGGTACCGGTTACTTTGTGGTATTTCGGAACTCTTACCGAGACCGAGGAGATTTCAATTCTCGCGTTACGGGCTGGGGGAGGGGGGTGTTTGTCTTATCGATCTACTTTAAAAAGGTGGCCTGCTCTACTGCCAATGATCACATTTCATTTGCTATGAAACTATGAAAAAGAGCTATAAAGTTAGCAATATTTATTTTAAATTTGAAGTCTGAAGTTGAAATTTTTGTGTCATGAAACTCAAACAAGTTCTTTATTTATCTCTTTATTTACCCACTTTAAATTTTAGTGTAATGCCAGTTTTGCTAATTAATTTAAATGGGACTGAAAGGCTGTAATTGCTCTTTTGGCGTCTTTGTTTTAGTATTGCGTCCCCCTTGTTGTTACATTCATTTTCAGCTTACATTCGTTACATTCGAACTAAAATTTAGTGTGCAACATGGAAACGGCACACTTTTATGTCTTCTTTTTTGACTTATCTTCACTTATTTTATAGAGCAGATCAAGATTTCAGCGCTCCTCTAAGGTTGGCGGGGACCAACCCGGCCAGCCGTACGCTACGGGCCTGATAAGGACTGTATTTAAAATAAGTAATCCACATATTTTTCATTCAAATCCTAAAACAATGATGATTTATTCAAACTACGAATCCCCTATTTTTGGAGTTTGAACTTCAACATTGTGACGACCAGATCATATTCGCACCTAACCCTTTTGAAGTACATCATACATTAGGAAAACTGACGTTTTTAACGGGTGGTGGCAACTAGATTGCCACCTATTTAAATTAATTTTATTTTTATCTTTATAAGTTTTGCCACTCATAAACGCTCATAAACCATACAAAATAGCTCCTTTTGCATAGTACATAGTTCAGGATATGCCTAAAAAACTTTGCCGAGGGAAGTATTGTGCTAAAATGTTCCTGAAAAATGTTACAGATTTTTAAAGTTCGATGGTTCGAATGAGAATGCAAAATCGGTTTTTGACAGACCGCCAGTACCAATGGCAGGTAGATTTAATAGTGAAAAAACATCGTTTTTTTGTTATTTAAAGCATTTACCCAATTTCATAGATGTAGTTAGATGACGAAAGAGTCGGAGGATGATGAAGGGGGGGGGGGGGGAGGGGGTTGGTTCATACACATTAACAAAAGTAGTGTTTCGTATGAGATATTACCTGGTCGGTATGTTCAGGTGAATTATTCAAAAACGTTTTCTATTATGATTTGAATGGATGATCTTTTTGTTCGAAAAATCGAAACAAATAGTTAGATTGGGTTTCGTGTAAGGTTTCTTGTGTATTTCTTGTTGAAATCGTAGATTAGTTTTAGCCACATCAAAAAAGGGACACCGACATCATTATTGACTTTACTGCCATTGATCTTAGTGAGAGCAGATGAGATACATTATGCAGCTATTTGAGTAATTCACCTGAACATACCAACACGAAAATATTTCTGGTTTTTTCAGTTCGAAGCTCTACTTCTCCTTATAAGTGTAATAGCCCCGCCCACTCTCTCTGCACCCCATTCATCATCTCACAACGTCTATGGGTTAATGCTTTTGAATTAAATGGAAATTAGTCATTGATATTAACAACTCTGCCAGTGTACCATTCGAAGTCAGATTTCAAGCTGAAATAACTTCGTAGTTTTTTGTTTTACATGCTGAATTGATACGTTCTACAAAGTTATTTCCGTCTGAAGTTTGACTACCAATGGTAAAACGGATACGATGTTTAAATTAATGATTTTTACCATTTAATTTGAACCATCTAACTTTGAACAGCTATAACTTTGTTCCGAGATATTATAGAACCATGCACCGTTTGGCAAAGTTGTTGAGCAAATCCTTAACTATATTTCTGTATAATTAGTTGCATGCTGCAGGAAGAAATGAAGACTTTTTTCATTAGGTGCAATCTGCAATGAGAGCCCTCTTTTTTCGCTTTCTCTTTCAAAACACTTTTCAAACATTTATCAGTATGTTTCGAAAGACCAAGTTTTTTACTAGCTTATTACGCAAACAGTTGAAGGGAAATCAGAAAGGTGACGGAGTAATTCGCAGAAGAGAAAGTAAACAAAAAGAGGCTCTCTTTTGTAGATTCAAATGTGGTCTCGAGGGTTGAAAATGCAAAAAAGGAGATTTTCCCATGCAAATTCCCATATGGACTTCAAATAGGGTGACCATACGTCCTGGTTTCCCAGGACATGTCCTGGTTTTTCATTAACTATCCTGGTGTCCTGGGAAGCCGTGGAAAACGCTTGAATTGTTCCTGGTTTTTCTTCTGTAAGCCTAATATGATTCTATTTATTGAGTCTTCGCTTTATTCACTCTGCTCCAGATTACAGTTACCACAACCATAACTGCGATGTATCCTCGTCCTCACTCGGTGTACTTTTTTTTTTTTTAATTTTGATTAAAGAGGTTTCAATCTTAGGGTCATTCGCTTTTGGAAAAATCTCAAACCCTATGTGCGGGGTGTGGAATCGAACCCACGTGAGCTGCGTACAAGGCAATCAATTTATCAACTACGCTATGCCCGGCTCCTCACTCACTCACTCACTCGGAGTATGACAAACAAAACTTAATACACTTGAATCTTCCAGTTGTACCTTCCGAGGTTTTTTTTTAATCTCTCAAGAGTGCCTCATTATTTCTCTTTTGAAGTTCCTTTTCTTACATGGAAATTGAAAACAGAAAGAGGCATTCGTATGTACGTAGCATATAAATGAGCTAAAGTCCTTTGTCAAGTAAATCTGACATTCAAAGAAATCAAACCGATTCCAGTTGTGGATTAAGCTCTGCTCGCTATCTATATCGATGAAACGATGATTTCCAGCGCTTCTTCTCGGTTTAAATCGTCTTTCAATCCCGAAGAATTTTCTTTGGTATCTCCAAGAAGACACATAAACATTTTGGTGATTCTGCTTCTTCCTAAGTTCTCTTGCTAGTGGCATTTTTCGTTTTTCTGAAAATGTATTCCATAAAAAGCCAAATAGCGAAACATCAACAACTATCGTGGAATAATTTATTTATTAATTTATTAATTTATTGAGCGCTCACTCGAGCTGGAATCACTTCAAGGTCAATACCAGTACCTAGTCGCTCTTCTTGTTAACAGTGCAGTGAATCAAACGAACTTTCTACCTACAGTCTGTGTCTACATGTAACGTGCCAGTGCGAAAAGCAACGTCGTTGAGCATGGCAACGTTAGAATCAAGATCCCGTTTATATTGATAATGATAAGATTGATATGCGTCTGCACGATCTATACTCGGGTTCTACCAATAAATTCATTACAACCGTCATGTCGGAATACGTAATGGTGGGATCCTATAAGTTTGAAACATAGAAAAAAAATTCATAGGTATTTCCAACGGTGTTCGTGTCTTGAGAATGCGGACGGAACCTATTCCTTCATACCTAAGCTGACCAACTCTGACTAAAAAATCCATACACCATACCGCAACGAAGCGAAATCGTTCATCACGCTCAGGCAAACGGTTTTCATAGTGTACGGATTTTTTCGTCAGAGTTGGTCAGCTTATTCATACCTGAACTTTCAATACAAAATAACCGTAACCAAATCTTAAATCACGCTGTGAACATATGAAGGACAGACCCTTACGTGCCAGTTTTGTAACAAAAAGACACACTGCGAGAAACTATGTACACAACCCTCTAATGAAACAATATCAACTTCAAGCAAACCCAACACACAGCCCTCATCAACATCAACTAAATCACAAACAACTGGAGTTGCAGCTCAGGCACTAACGAACCTACGCACAGCGTGCCCGATCATTGTGATGCGCCTACCAGTTCCCAATCAAATGCCAATGCCACAAGTAAATGACAAAGAACACGGATATACGATCTTGACCCGTAAGTCCCACAATCCTGAAAACCCATACAACATTAGCATGAACGAAAACGATAAATCAAGAGAAAACAGACTAAGTAATCCCCAAGCAACAACAGGCAATGCAATAAATGGATTTCCAACAATAAATAAGATCTTCTTGTCAAGTTACAAATCGCGCACACAAGATCCGGTGGATATACAATAAAATTCGATTTATTTTTATTTACACATTGTTAATATGTAAAGATCCACGGCTCAGGTAAGGAAATGCATTGAACCGTGGCAAATAATTCAAATCAAAACGTACCTGATAGACGATTAACATGACTTCACGCTGAACAGCGATTAACCTGGTGAGTTAAGCATCCTACATAACAGGGAGTATGGAATGTCGCGCTCAAACTGATATTATTTACATCAACCTATTCGACAGTTTTTATATAACAATCGTTAAAATGGATAAATTTGTAAACAACGATAGGTTTTGCAGCTGTTTCGATCCTAGCTTTCAGATCGAGAGATAATAGTTGTCATTAGAGATTGCCAGGTATAGCACCGGGAAGCTACTTGGGACCGTTGAGGTCACTGCTTTACGTCAATGACGTGTGTTTAGTATTGAAAACTTCTCGCCGTTTCTGCACAGACGATCTCACCATAAAACTTTCGCTTAGGGTGGTGTAGCAAGAACTGCGTGTGTGTAAATCCGAAAAAGTGCTTGATGATCGAAAGACTTTCTGACAGAGCTTTTCCTCCCAGACCTCCAGAGCTTTCTACTGCCGAAGCTCAGCCTGTAGACCCCAGAGCTTTTCAACTACCGAAAACATGTGGAGAAGGCATAGTCGATTGATAGGTAACGGGGGGGGGCAGTTTCGACTGTCCTGGTTTTTTAATCGTCTGATATGGTCACCCTAACTTCAAACCCAATGCACTACGCTGGGTCATAACTAATCGACTAAAAATTTTGCACAGTTATTTGGAACCCCAAAAGGATAAAAAAAACCCAGCCAAGCATTCAGTTATTAGACGCGTTCGGACAACTCACAAAACTCAAGCATAACAATTTGATGAGAAGTTAAGAAGAAAATCAAAACTTGTTTCTCGAACGTGGACGCTCCCCTAAATTAAGGACAGTTTCCGAAAACCTATATGAAAACTTTCGAATTACGTTATAATTGAATGCCACACCATTTTGCGTAGGTATATATTATAGTAACGAAAAAATCATCACAATTTGGACGGGTTTGCAATACCTAATGCAATTATTATTGGACTCCTAAATAAGCTACGAATGAGGCTGGTTGGTGATTCAACATCGCAGGTTCCGTTTGCTAGTCGTCTTCGTGCGGTTTCGAATGATGCACTTGAATTCGTTTTCTCGCTTTTGCGCTGGCATGGTTCATTTTCCCTCCGATCGGCAAGTGTAGAAAAAAAAATCATTGCCATCCCAGTAATAGTGCGAAAGATTCTTTCTCTGCAACATCATTTAGTAATAGTTGTAGAAGTAATGTTTGTCGGATACAGATTGACGTCACTTATTGCTCTATGGATCAAATCGAACAAACTTATGTTCCCTAAATTAAACTCGATTGTTGGTATCTTTACACATTCGAGAATCTTTCAAACGATCGCACTGTTCTTCTTTCTATACTAGCGGTAAAAGCCATGTCTCTAGACAAGTCAAACCACTAGATTGTACAGGCATCAGGCTATGAAACCGCAGTTGGTGTTGATGGAACCGCTGCTGCTGCTGCTGCTGTTGGCTAACTCCATTCGTTCGGAATGTTGTTGTTCCACACCATTACTGGCCACTACGGCGATCGAGCGCACTTGAATCTCGTTTTTATTTTTATGGAAAAAAAGCATGAAATCTGTGCCGAAGACTCGTACAATCCAGAGTATCCGAACTATGGCGGGAACCGGACCCGGCTGGAGTGGTTTCAAGATAGCCGGTCATCAGCTAGAGAGCCGGAGGATTTATCGTTCTGTCCGATGCCAAGCTGACACATCAAGCGGTTCAACAGGCCGTGTTGGTACAAGCGAAGTGATGTATGTTTCTAACTGGATTGGAAACAAGTTTGGTCAAACTTCTCGAGTAAACCGGATTCGATCGGGTGTCATTTGAACGTCGAATCGGAAAGGATTATTTCTCATGTCTCACCTCCAAACGTTGTTCAATATTTTATTCGGATAGAAATTTTGAACATGCAGGAGAACCATACCATGAAACATAACGTGTGGCTTTCATAGTCACCACGATTTTGAAAGTTTCGATTTGTACATTATGTCCATTCACACTTTAATGTCCGTCTACAAAATTGCGAGCTTAGAGAAAAGCAATTTATTTATTCCAACTGAGTTGGTTTTCTTTTCAACTAATGGCTACTAATATTGTTTTCGCACTACAACAAGTTGGCATAGTCATCGAAACTTTGGCACGCTCTTCCAGTGAACGTTAAGCGTATATCTTCGGTTTGAATTTAATCTAAGCGAAAGTCGCGCCAGGAAGAGGAAATGTCACAAAAAATCCCATAAACTAGTATCAAGCCGTGACATTACATTTTGAAGGGGCTAATGTCCGAACGCAAGCGAGTCGTAAAATTGACTCACATAATTTCATTCACGAACTGTCATCGTCGTGCAATCGATGCTGCCTAGGTCGTCGTGGATGTGCATCATTTGAAAATAACGTAATTGTAAGTGAGCCTCTCTTTGTTTCAGTAGCGTTTTCACCATTAGCTGAAACTATCCTTGGCAGCACTGCCCCAGTGAAATTCAATCAGTTTAATTACAATAACTTCAGTTTTACGGATAATACTTATTAGTGTGAGTGCTTAATTGGAAGGTGCCTTAGTTTGTGAGCTAATCTTGTCTATACCAAAAGTTACAGCTGTTTGATAAACAACATTGGCATGAATGGGTTGAGTTAAAATTTTCGTAGATTTTCCATCCATTTTGTTTTTTCCTTTGACACGAATGAAGCCCTGCGTAGTCAAACTTTTCTTCGACAGAGCCTTTCATTCGGGAGTACACCCAAAATGCCGTTTCACGCACGTGCTTTCATTGCAAACATCACGATCGGGATCGTACGGGTCTGAAGGTCATACTCCACCTGAGCAGACTTTCATGAAGTAAACCCCAGAAAACTGTTATGTGACAATGCTCAATGTACATATGTTTGAAGTAAGTAATTGCATTCCTTGCATTCACCACATCTTTTCAGATCATTAATTTGACACTCAGGTTCATATTACCTCCACCCAGGCCACTAACGAAGTACATATTCCTCGGCGAAGGCCTTGGATGGGTGCAACGCAAGCGTGACGCCTTAATGCACATCCATGTCACCCGTCCGTGACATACGGACCTTGAAATCGTTTTCCTTTTTGTTTCTAGCTTTTAGTGAGTCGGCTAGCGGTTGCTTCTCTACAAGAGCTCCCATCTCGGACATTTATGTGCTAGATGTTCAGCTGTGGTTGGTCGTGTCTTACCGAAATTAACTGCTTGGAGCTACTATAGTCCATACGATATGAGGAAACATAACTCATGTTTTTCATCTCATACCGCGTGAGTTATTGTGTGGGCCGGTTAGGCCAGCCAAGCTGGCCAGGATCTAAACAATTGATCAAAACGCACACACCTCCTCTTGCTGGAGGTCCGAACCGTAATGGCGATTTTATAAATTCACTCATCTGAGGTAGGTTTCGGCATGGCTTCACCATGTACTGGGGTGTGTGCTTTGATATGGTGCAATAACTCCCACTCAGGGACCGGTTGAGTGATTTGTTGGTTGTTTTAAATTGTGATATTTTTAATATTTATGAGATGATGCTGGGGTAGTTGAGTAAACAGTATGATGTTCATTAACATGAATTGTATAATGTAGTTCAGGCAGGAGTTTCGTTGGTACTGTTTAATGGTCACTCCAGAGCCGTGACCTTGGTTAACTGTAGTTTTTTTACTTTTCTTTAATCTTTCTGTAAGAAGTTGTGATAATCACACAAGAATTGAATCAGAAAACAATGGTAAATCATCAATGATTGGTTAATTGTTAAATTTGTATATAGTAAAGGTTCTACGATGTGCTATTCCAAACAATAGAATGATGTTTTTTTATCGCTATGACCCACCCCACCCCACATCATTGGTGTATCGAAATTTCGGTTGCCCTTTCATTGCAATGAATGCGAGAAATCGTGACATTTCGAACCTGTTCATTGAAACAGGTATTTTCCGGAACTGGTCTGGTCACTTTCTCCGCGAATTTTACCAAAAAAAAGAAACTAAATCTCGCCACACCCGAAAACAATTCCTTCTCTCTTGTCGGGTACCTGTCCATCTGACGAGCTGATGAGCGGCGTTGTGTAGAGTTGGATCAGTTTGCTTCCCACTGAACAGATTAGATGTGGCATTTCAAGTACCTTCCCGAAAGTTCATCAGCTGTTAGCCGAAGATATATACCGAAGTGTGAAACTTCGAGTGTCCAAGTGGATGTTCCCCGGTTAGTTTTTTTTTGTGGGAAGCGCGGCTACGCATTGGAATGGGGTTTATGAGTGAGTATTTTTGTGGACGCTTGTATTTTTCGATTCGCATTCGCAAACTTGAACGAGTTTACAAATGTTTGTTTTAGGGGAAGGGGCTTTGTTCGATGAAAAAGCTCGTTCTCGATTTTTTTTACGATACAGAAAGTGTTTGTCTATTCGCGTAGTTTGCATATAATTGTGCAACATTTGAACAATATTTATCAAAGACGAATTTCGCGCTAAATCGTATTCAGAGTTGGCAGCACCTTCTAAGATTTTAATGAACTTTCTGTACATGTGAGCTTTGTCACAAAAAGCCAGTTTGCATACTTTATTTTTCCAAAAATGATCTAGACTGTCTTTTGAAAAGTGTCTCACTTTTTTACCATTTTTTTCAAATGGCTATTATCTAAAAATGGCAAATCCTACAAAAAATGTTGTAGGAGGGATTTTCACAAAATCAGTGAAATTTTGGAACATCAAAAAACCTTCATCGACTCCCAAACTAAAAAAACGATTTTAAAAATTTAATTTTAAATTTTTTGAAATTTTATTCCAAGATAGGTAATTATGTTCTCTACCTACCGTAAAAAATTCAAGTTGGGCACTTTCAAGGAAAAAAAGTTAGTTGAAAAAAAAACTTTTCCTTGTCCAACCTGATTTTTTTTAGTATATTTTTATCCAGGGTCCATAGCCCAGAGACCAGAACCTAAAATCCCGAAGAGAGAATCCAGATTCCATAGCCCAGAATCCAGAGTCCCGAGGAGAGAGACCAGATTACAGAGTCGCGAGTCCTTAACCCATAGTGCAGCGATCAGAACCCAGTGTTCCGAACACAGAGCTCACAGTCCTGAATTCAGAGTTCAGACTCCAGAGCGCAGAGTCCAAAACCTAGAGTCCAGAGTTTACAGTAGGGCATTGCAAAAAAAAACTTTTTTTTGAATTCTCAAGGGCCCCCCCTCCCATATTGTGACAAATGTCGAAGTAAGCTTAGATGCCAAATTTCAGATCATTTGGACAATTTTAGACCCCCGCCCACTTCGCTTGAAATTTTTGAAATTGGTACTACGGGAAAATATAGAGGAAAAATATACTAAATGCTATAATTTTTGAAGTAGCTATCAGAAAATTACAATTTATACCTCTTTTTAAAGGAAATGACCAAAGTTATTGAAAGGAGATATTCTTCTATTTAGAAAAATAGGGGAAAGTAGGGTACTGGGTCATTTTGGCCCCAAAATCCCCTATTTTTTCATAATTTTTCTGCTTTGTGATGCAAATCATACATATTTTGGAGTTTTTCTAATGTAAACAAATCTCAGAAATCGAACGGAATCTTTTTGACTCGTGTCCGAATACGGGAAGTTGGGGTTATAGGACCTTTTGTCATTAATATTAAATTTTATAATTTTTTCGTGCATATATCTCTATTATTCTTCAATAAATTTTCATGAAATGTAGCTTGTTGAACGCGGAAAATTCTTATGAATACAACAAAAATGAATTCGTTAGCGGTAAAATTCAGAAACATAAAATTTTTGGACATTAACTCTACAAATCACATTTTTTCGTTAAATGTCCTAATACCTCAACTTCCCCTATTTTTCCAGGATGGAAACTTTTCTCATGCGATCCTCAAGCGTATTTTACACTAAAAGTAGTAAATTTAATAAGAATTTTGTTGTTAAACGGAGTTAATATGTGCAATTTTATGATAAAAATGTGAAATCGAGACTATATATCAGATAATTTGATGTTTCTGAATTTTACCGATAACGAATCTATTTTTATTGTGTTCCTAAGGATTTTTAACGTTTAACAAGGTACATTTTATGAGAATTGATTGAAGAATAATATGCACGATATATGCACGATATATGCACGAGAAAATGATAAAATTTAATATTAATGACAAAAGGCCCTATAACACCAACTTCCCGTATTCGGACAAAAGTCAAAAAGGTTCCGTTCGATTTCTGAGTTTTTTTCACATTAGAAAAACTCCAAAATATGTATGATTTGCATCACAGAGCAGAAAAATTATTAAAAATAGGGAATTTTGAGGCCAAAATAACCCAGTACCCCACTTTCTCCTATTTGTCTAGAAACAGGAATGTCTTCCTTCAAATACAAAGGTTATTTACTTTAAAAATAGGTATAAATTGTAATTTTCTGATTGCTACTTCAAAAGTTATAGCATTTAATATATTTTTCCTCCATATTTTCCCATATTACCAATTTCAAAAATTTCAAGCGAAGTGGGCGGG
Organism: Topomyia yanbarensis; assembly: GCF_030247195.1. NCBI lineage: Eukaryota > Metazoa > Arthropoda > Insecta > Diptera > Culicidae > Topomyia > Topomyia yanbarensis. The sequence continues at coordinate 9,661,766 of NC_080670.1, read as the reverse complement.
GGTCTAAAATTGTCCAAATGTTGTGAAATTTGGCATCTGAGCTTACTTTGACAATTGTCATAATATGAGAGGGGGGGCCTTTAAGAATTCAAAAAAAAAAATTTTTTTTGCAATGCCCTAGTTTACAGTTCTTATCCCAAAATACTGAGCCCAAAGTCCTCAGCACATAATTCAGAGTCCAGATCCCAAAGTCTAGAGCCCCTAACCCAAAATAGTGACACTAGAGTTTAGAGTCCAGATTCCAGAGCTCAGAGACCAGAATCCAGAGTCCAGATTCGATAATCCAGAGGTTAGATTCTATAGCCCAGCAACCAGAGCCCAGAGTCCGAAATCCAGAGTCCCAAGTGCAGACTGCATAGTCCAGAGTTTGGAGTCCAGAGTCCGCAGTTCAGAGTCCAAAGTCCAGAATAAAAACCCAGAGCTCATAGCTCAGAGATCACAGTCTACAGTCCAGAGTCCATAGCACATAATCTCGAGGCGAGAGCTCGGAATTCAAAGTTAAGAATGCATAGTCCAGAGCGCAGAGAACAGAGTCGAGAATCCTGGGTCCGGAGTCCAGAGCCCAGAGTCCTCAACCCAAATTACTGTGGCCAGAGTCCAGAGCTCTGAGATCAGAATCCAGAGCCCAAAGTACTTAACCCAAAATACTGAGGCAAGAGTTCAGTGCCCAGAACCAAGAGACCAGAATCCAGAGTTCAGAGTACAAAGGGCTAAACCCAAAATACTGAACCCAGTGTCCTCAGTCCAGAGTCCCGAGAAGAGAGCCCACAGTCCAGAATCCAGAGACCAAAGTACAGAGCCTAAAGTTCAGAGTCCAGAGTCTAGAGTTCAGATTCCAGAGTGAAGGATCAAGGCTCCAGATACCAAAGTCCAGAGTGCATAGTACAGAAATTCGAGGCCTGCGCCAAGAGTCCATCACCCAGCGTTGAGAGTGAAAAATCCAGAATCTAAAGTTCAGTATCCATAGTGCAGAGACCAGAACCCAAAATCCAGAGTCCCGAGGGGAGAGCCAAGGGTCCAGAATCCAGAGTCCTGAATGCAGAGTTCAGAGTCCAAACTTCAGAGTCTAGAGTTCGGATTCCAGAGTCCAGAAGACTGGTGGTGCCTCATCGGCCAGACTGGTGGTGCCTCGTCGCGGTCTAATCAGTCTAGCCGCCGGCGGTGAATCTAGCTTACGCCGACGCAGAGTTCTCCGACGAAAGAAGTTCTCCCGATCCGATTCGTCTTGAATATCGATATATTTCTCTCAGGTCAACCGGTACGGTGCCGTGGTCGGTCCGGCGATCCCGGGTGCAGCGTCGCGACCGATTATGGCTGACTCGTATGGTCATCAGCCGGAATGTCCTGTTCTGCTTTTCACGGTACCGCTTGGTTTTCAGCACCGCACCCCATGCAGGAACCCCATATCGCAGTATCGATGACGAAACAGTAGATAGCAGAAGTCTCATGCTGCTTCTCGGACCGTTGACGTTTGGCATGATTCTCACCATTGCGTTCGTTGTCTTCACCGATTTTTCGCAGGTGAAATCGACGTGATTGTTGAAGCTCAACCGGCCATCGATTATCACTCCCAATTGCTTCAGTGCACGATTCGATGCAATCATGTGCCCTCCGACATTGACCTACATCCGCTGAACTGTTTTGCAGTTACTGACCAACCACACCTTCGTCTTGTGGTGAGCTATTTGCAGCTTGAACCCATTCATTCAGCTATCAATCGCGTCTATTGTCTCCGTCAGCGACACCTTCATTTCTTCAAGTGTCTTACCCATAACCATCAGTGACATGTTGTACGCGAAACCCACGATTTTCACTTTCCTGGGCAGCCGCAGTGTTAAGACCCCATCGTACATCCCATTCCAAAGAGTTGAACCGAGAATGGAGCCCTGAAGAATGCCTACTGTGACTCGCATTGACTTCTACCCTTCGTTCGTTTAGTACTGTAGCACTCTGCTCTGGAAGCACAGCTGTTCAGAATCTGGCGATAGTCGGAAACCCTTATTCTGTGCCGCGCTGCAGCAATGGCTTTTCAGTTGGATCTGTTAAATGCATTCTTCACATCTATCCTGACCACAGCGCAGTATCGATCTCCTCTTCGCTTCTGTTTAGATGCCCTGTCAGCACTCTCGAGCACTTCCCGAATTGGCTCTGCAATCAAAGCGACATCACACATAGTTTCTGTCGCACACTGTCACAATAGTTGTTGCGCGGTGTCACGATGATGCATATTTCAGGGTGTTACTAAGATTTTTGATAACTGAAATCTTAGGATCTTAGCATAGCAGGATCTTCTTCGGAGCTGCTTAAGGAATTATAACTTGTTTAGAGGTTTAGCAGAGCCCAATCAAAACCTCACCATATCCTAGTAAGGCTCCCTAGGTGGTTGGGGGGGGGGGGGGACTATCGGCGAAACCGGAAACATAGAGAAAGTGGTTGAGTTCCTGAATTTAATTCACATCTACTCCTCAGAATTGCTTGATTCGATTTTCGCAAATTTAATGCAAATGAAAGCTACAGTATCCCTATTCACTGCTACTAAATTCGATTGAAATCGGAGTTCTGGTTCCTGTGTTACGGGTTGAAATATGCAGACACATGCGAAATTTCCATATGAACCGGAAAAATCATTATATTTAAATGATGCAAAACTATTGGCAATGAATTCTAAATTGCTTGAAATTGTCGGTCCAGATCAGTCTTCCCATGAACATCGACAAGTTTGCACCCGTGTACAAAATTTCGTGCACGCGTTCAACCTCAAACATGCTTTGCCTTTGTGTACAGGCTCGCTTCGAACACCGAACCCTAGCAAACGATGTGCAAACTTAGGTTTAAACACTGTGTACATACACCGTGTGCGTACATAAGAAAGGCACACACAAAACAGAATGAGTCAATGCTAGTGATGATGGGTGAGAGAAAGAGAAAATTAGTATCAAGAACCTGTGTGTACGAACACTGCGTACGTACATGAGGTTCGGTTGTGCAGACAAAATGATGGTGTAGGATGAGCACAGAACTAGAGCGAACATGGTGTTCGGTGTTCATTTGGGAAGACTGGTCCAGATTAATAATGCATATACACGTATGTTTGTGTGTATGTGTGTACGTACACCCAAAAGCAATCTTCTTTAAACATTGAGCTGTTCGCGCACAGCTCGAGAAGAGCGAGACGCTCACGAGACTTTTTTACGAAGCTCACAAAAGGCATGATGCAAAACTTATTAAAATGGGTACTAAATTACTTAGATTTGCAGGACCGTAGTCGCTTAGAGAATTAAAAAGTCGAATTTGTAATTTTGATGCTGAACATCTTTAAAATGCATGAAACCTCGAAATTTGATGCAATCCCGAATTTTTTTCTTTTTTTTGTGAAAATTGACTTTTTTGACTTGATTTATTATTTTAAATTTTTGATTGTAAAATCCGAATTATATTTATCTTGAACACCCTCTTCAACTTCTTCGTTTATGATTTGAGCAGCGATATCTGCGTACTCTGAAATGTGCTAACCTTGTCTCTTCAGTGTTGGCGACCCCCTACAATTACCAACCGCGCGAAAGTATAATCTCATTTGTCTCATGCTTACTTCAGTGGTGCAAATACGAAAGATGTTCGCTGTGCCTTCGGCTGTTTTTCTCTTCATTTTGTGTGGTTAAAATATTAGGTACACTTGAAATGCAAACAACGCAGTCTCACACTTCGTCTCGAGATGCATACCAAATCGTGCATCAAATTCCACTTTGTCATGCGTCACATCTTTCACTGACAGCATTTCTTCGCCTCGCCTTGGTGTGGTGGTACACCGTCGAGTTTTTATTTTTTCGCCACTATTCAACGAAACGCGACTTGGCACGGCACGGTTCAATCAATCTGACGCTTTCAAGAAGCAACAATGCTCGTCGGATTTGCGTGCTGACTTACCTTTATACGTGGGCGTTGTTCATCGGGTGAGAGGACCGAGGGTGGTGGTATAGGACCGTTAATCTATCGTCGTTCGCGTGTTGCGTTGATTCACAGGAATGGTAATTGAACTGTTTCCGGGATACAGTCTCTAACCAATAAAATTCTTTACAACCTTCGAAAGCGTCGAGTTGCACAATTGGGGCAAGCGAGCACATGAACGACGGCGAACCACTGTAAGATCAACAGCCAGAACTTGAAACTAGAAATGGCTCTCTGCTCGCTTCTCGCAAAGGTGTACCGAACTGCTGGAATGGAACCAGATTTCCACGCGATCAGATAGCTATCCGTTAGGATTTATTTCCTATGCATTCCAATACGATTACATGTGAGCGAATACGATCGCTGCTAGCCTAGTTTGGAATGATTTGATTTCCGTGCTTTGGTGTCCAGCAGCAGGCGTAAGTAACTTTTGCTTTGTTCTGCTCAGTAGGCTCAGGCAAAATTCTACTTTACTCAACTTACGCATAGTGCACTCATGCATAAATTTGGTCCAATCCAAATTATTCTCAAGGAAAATCTTTTGCAAATTTAGTTTCAGACGTTTTGCCTTTCTCATATAGAAAGCTTATGCAATCGCTCTAAAAAAATCCGGATAAAATTCTCACAAAGTGTTTGTAATCTTTTATGTAACTATATATTGTAATGAGCCTATTTTGGTCCACGGACATTTTACACCGGAATATGTAAGTTGGAAGTGAATGATAATTTTAAAAAGAGGAAAATATTAGAATTCGCATTCATTAAAAACCCTTATCTGGCAGGCAAGTTGCACCTGTGGAAAGCGAAGCGAACTTTTCGTCATCAAATTCACCATCACACACCAATGAATGTCTCCAACAACATCATTTGCCATCGTTGGAGCAGCACAATGAAAATCCAATATTTGGGTCGGGCTTAGCTTCAGAATACTATTGTTGTTATTATGATTATTATTATTAAAAATTGGTTTTTATTGAACCTTTGAGATAGTAGATTTACTGTGGTACTATAATTTCCTTTCTTCCGGTGATTAAAGATAGTCCGTTTTATGGCACACAACTTATATACGTAGCGGCCCTTCGTTATGCGGAAGCGTAGCAGATTAATAGCGGATGTGTATCGAGGCGGAGAACTAGGCAATGCGATGGGGATAGGTGATGATTTGTTCAAATAAATTAGTGAGATTAAAAATGATTACTAGGTGTTAGTGTGTGTTTATGGTCGATTTTATGTGCGAAGTAAGTACTTTTTAATAAAAAAGCATTCATTATTTGCTATGTGTACTTGTAAATTTGTGTATTTTCTGCTACCTATTGAATAATGGAACAAACAACCCAGTTGCATAACTGCTCATTATGCTGTTTTAAATTATAATTGTGTTTAACTCACGTGTTTGAATCCTTTCGCATTCCTTTCCTACTACTAAATTCCGTCCGGAGTCTGATATTGATCCGACGGTGGTTCGGCGTTAATTTTACATTGATGCAACCTTTTACTTTCTTGCATTCCTTCCAAAGATCGTTTCATGCAAGTACATTGCATACAAGGAAGCTTTTAGCATTTTACACACATGGCTAAAGTATTTCAAGTTTTTGCAAGGGATTTATACATTAATGTAAGCATTTCTTACCAGATTAGCTTTGGATGTACTAGAGTGTAATACTATCAAGGTCTTTACTTTGGCTAGTCGAACGAATGGAACTGACACTGGAGCAATAATAGCATCACCCGAACTAGAATCGAGGCCGATCCGACCAGCAAATCGGCAATAAAATCAAACGAAGAATATTTTATTACCACTAACACTTTTCCGCTTAGTAAATCGACAAACATATGCTTTGAAAATGCGTAAAGCCGTGTCCACAAGACTTTTTTTTCTCGAACTGAGACTCGGCAACAGAAGTAACCGACGATCTATTATCTAACTGAATAATGCATTGAAACAGTTTATACGCACCATTTTTGTTCGGGCTCGGTAATCAATTCCTGCTGGTGGACGTTAATTCTTCTTTCTATCTTCCTATTTATTGCTGCGGCTGCATTGCAAATGAGCACGATTAGCGCTCTCGTGAATACTAATTATTTTCAACTCCGAATGCGGTGAATGGAAAATGCGCGCGGCTCGGATCACGAAAAAGATTCATTAGTCATGAATTTTATGGATGTGCGCACTTGACTCCTTGCGAGTTTTGTTGCATTCTTTGTCGATGACCAAAACCGGAATATGACGGCGACTAAGCCATATCTCCTACCTATTCTGTTTAAAGGGTGTGTGCGTTACGTTCTTGACAAATGTGAATATGGAAATACCAATTGCAGAAAATATGCATTGAGGTTTATTTTTTAGCGTAACGGATTTCGTAATTTTTGTAGTTTATAGTCCCTGTTACATTAGTGCATTCACTATCTTAAAATGGATTTCAAGGTCGAGTATGATTCAGTAGCGCGCATTAATGAGTCAGAATAACCATTCTCATTTGTAGCATAACGTTGAATTACAGCCAGATACTGTCAGCAAATAGATTATACAAACCCTGAAATGCAAGTAAACTATCTTTTCGCAAGGTCAATTGCCGGCGAAATGGAATTTGGAAAGCAACTCAACTCTTAACCAATCAGCAAAGTGGCTGCTGAAAAACAAACCTATCATTTCCTATGCAAAAATAAAAGGCCTATCGACCTTGTTTAGTTACTATACAACCACGAACAAAGTGGATGGATGCCCTATTCTACTGATCGATGCCACGAAGCGCGAGAAACTTTAGGAGGAACACGCCGGAAACTCCACCTCCGCTGAGCGTCGTGTCGTCTCCATTACTCCGTGCAAGAGTTTCTCTTTTCCTTGGCCATTCAATTATGCCGAAAAGTTCGTTCCGTACGATCCGGAGAAACCACGTGACGGACGACTACGATGGTGGCAAAAAGCATTGGGGAAAGAAGTGATGCCTCTCATTCGCCGGCTGTTGCACTGTAAATAAACAAACAAACACATCAACAATTACAGACAATATTTTGTTTTCTGTTTTCGATGCGTATTGACAGCGGTTTGTTTTCTGTTGCATCTTCCGCTGATGAACGGTGTCTGAAAGCTTTCAAGTGATGCATTAGAGGCTAGGCTATGTTTGGTTTTTGATCGGTTATGTATCCTTTTGGTTCATTGCCTGTTTATTTGAGTGCATCAAAACTTAAACATATCGGACGATCACCTTGGATCTTAAAAATAGTCCTCCTTTATTTGGAAACCAATGTTTGTTCTCTGGCGTAGGCAGCTCCGTATGAATGAAAACAATTACAATAATCACAACGATCACGATTTAAACATATAGGCCTAAGAAGAGGAGGCTAACTCTTAAGTCTTTACTGATAAAATCAATAAACTTTCTCGACGAGTTTGCACTTTAAAGTATTAAAATCGTGTAGCAGATGATCATTCCTTCCAACCAACCAACCATGCCCACAGATTGGTATGAGAGGGTAAAAACCATTTAGAAACTCTTGGATTATTCCACATTGGGTGAGAAAAATATCGACTTCATCCAGATTCGAACTCGTGCTCTTTCGCATGCATCATCAATCATCATCACATTGACGATAGTGTTGAAAAGAATCGTATAGCTGCTAATGCTAACATTAGCTTTAAGTGGTTGTCACTTGCAATTAATGCAAGAAGGTTTCTGTTATGGATGAACCCAACTTAATTTTTCTGAAATTTCAAACTACTTGATACCAACTCAAACTGCAAGTGGTAGAGAAGAACACAATACCATACACTTCTTCGCCAATCTCTTCGGGAACTGGCAGTCTCTGATAAACGGTTTGCTCCTTACCCATATCATCAATTATATTCTTAAATTTCTTTGTGTAGCTTCTTGATGTGGCGGATATCTATTCAGCCATATGCTTTCAATCATTGAACACATATCACCGCTTCGTGGTAGTTCCATACCTCGCTGGAACGACCAAAGCGAATAACGGGAGAACGAGCACACCTCTCTCGCATTCTAGACAGAGAACAAAATAATAATAAACCGGTCGGCGATCTATTATTCTTTATCTGTGGTTTAAAAGGCCCCCGAAAACTGAAACGTAACGAATCGTAACGAATCTTAAATGCTAAATGATGAATTGATTAGTGCGTTCGAGGGCCGGAGAATTTGTCTAATATTGAGGATAGTAAGAAGATGGCTTACTTCCTGATTTAGACTCTTGGGAAATCCTTTTAACCGTTATGTGTCCGACGCGGTACCCGGGTACCTTTTTAGATTTCAATTAATGAAAATCCCATGTTTTATCCACAGGTGGAAATTGAAACTTTGTGACATCTTAGAACTTCACTAAGTTAAGCTTTTGGGTTAATAATATTGTTGATATAGTAAGAGGGGGAGTGAGGAGAGGTTCCTGAATTTTTTTACTTCGTAACAGGCCGACGTGGGTACCAGGGTACCCACAAAACTGAAATGCCAATAACTAAGGTAATTTTTAACCGATTTTGATACTTTCAAGTGTTTTGGATTCAGGAACTCATCCACTTTTAGACGTGGTAAAAATTAATATGGTTACTTGATTCGGTTCCCGGAAATCCGGATTTCCGGAAGCTTATTCCAGTGTTGGGATACTGTTTGTGAATTTCAATGAAATACTAGCAATATGTGTTTTGGAACCATTTGGTGATTTGACCCCGGAACGGTCATTCCGGAGCAGGTTTCCGTGCGGCCGTAAGTGGCCACTCCATTCCAATTCCACTTTTAAAATTGCCATAGGGTCCCGTAACAATAAATAACAGACTTCCGAGACAATCTGAAGAGTTTTGATACTCATATTGCTAGGACATTATTAAAATTTATGATTCATACCTTAGTACTGAAACACTACTCCGGAAAATCTGGATTACCAACAACCAGATCCGTTCATCCGGTTCTATTTTACAGAATCAAAAAATGGACGAGTTCCTGAATCCAAAACATCTAAAAGTGTCCAAATTGGTTGAAGGAAACCATAGTTATGAGCATTTCAATTTGTGGGTACCCGGGTACCCTCGTTGGCCTGTTAAAAGTGTTTTTTTTGTTGGACACATAACTGTTAAACTAGTAAGAGTATAATCACTGATCACACGGGAGGCACTTGTTTCTCAATTTAGCCAAAAAATGTTTTGTATAAAGATTTCTAATTCGCACCAACGACGTGTTCGAGGAACCTTGATATAACGTAACTTTATTAAAAAAACATAAATTTATGTTAACTCATAATGTAGGCAATTGAATATGAAAGGTTGAATAAACTTGTTAGAGGTTCCGGTTACTATGAAAAAACTGTTGTCTAGTTTAATTAAGTAAGTTAAAGAAAATTTCTTAGTAAAAACGATATTTGAAACAATGATAACTTTCGATTTGCGCCAAACAGATAAATTAACCATTCATGTAAATGGACTTTGCATGTGATTATTCGCACGTAAAACAGTTTCAGGATTCCAGGAAACTACAGCACATCAGAAAAAACGATTATCTCGATACTACTAAGCCAGGCCATTTTGGGAAACATGTGAATCCTAATGTATCCCAGTTTTGTCAGTATTTCCGTACTCTATCAATTTCATTTCTCAAATTAATCACCTTTGAATTTATTTTTAAGTTTTGAATATTTAAATGAAAATTAATCCCTAAAAATGCAATGACAATCGCAAAAATATGTTCATACGTTCATGAAAAAAATTCCGATTTAGTAACTCGACGAAAATCTTAACCAAACTCCTGAAATAATGAATAATAAAACTAGTATTTATGAAACTAATAGCGCTTCCACAAAACTAGTTACAGTTAAACTAGTTACATTTAATTTTTAAATTTGTATGATAGATTTTGTTTTTGCTGCGGTTGCAATCTTCTGCTGCTGTCTTGGTTTGTGCCGCGGGAAACCTCTCCAGCACTCCTAGCAGTGCGGCAGAAGATAATTGGGCGAGTTACCTATGGAATTCGGGCCACGTTGTTTGTGGAGGATGTCTGAGTTGGTTAATAGGGCTACTTCATAGCCGCCCCTAAGTTTGAGTAAGCCGATTGTTTCATCCGCATCGTCACTCATCACCACGACCAGTGCCATATATAATAGTGAGCACTAGCTCGGTTTGTGTGATTATTCATTACTAGATCACACCTTTAATTGCCAGCTGATACCTCCATTTGGGACCCAACTGGGGCACGGACAGCCCAGATTCGTGCGTACACCCATCAAACGAGTGGATCACAGGTTTGCTTGTGAGAGGCCGCAACTCTGGATGCTACTTTCTTTAAAGAAAACCTCTAGCTGTCCGAGTATGTATCCTGAATGTTTGATGTCTTTGGGAAAGTATATTGGGTAAAGTTGAGCATCATTATTAAAAAGCTTAGGTTTTATCCAGATCAGTAACAACTGATCTAGCTCAGTTATAGATGTTCTAAAAAAATCTTTCTTCAAGAAAGTTGTTTGCTTTCATCTATACTTGAATGTGTAATATATACTTTATAACTATAACTCTATAACTAAATCGACCACATCCAGCACGCAGTGAAGAAAACATAGTGGCGGTGGCCGAGAGTGTAGGCGATGAACGCGAAGAATTTATTCGATCCCATTCTCAACAGCTTGGCTTGACGTACAACAATTTGGCGTATTTTACGGAACAATTTTGCTTTGAAAACATACAAAGTTCAGCACGTGGGATAATATACTTCTGATCACATACGCGAATATCCAATGGGTAATGGCAATCATCTACACATACTTACGCCCTCGATCTCGCCAATATTAAAACACCCCGGTAAATAATTGAACTTTTAGCACCACAAACGAGGTCTCAAGCATTAACCCACCGCTCGCGCTATCACGAATCGATCACGTCCGGAAGTCTCTACCCTACGGTCCTAGCAGCCTAGGCTCATGCATTCAGCTAGACCAATCGAAAAATGACGCTCATATTCACTAAACAACACATTCCATGGCGACATGATCGGGAGCTCTAATGATATGGAAGAACTCTCTTATGATAACTGAACCGTATACTGCAAATTAAGTATCAGATTCACGGTCCGCGCGATCATTCAAGAACACATGCGAATATGCGAATGGCTACGTGGTTATAAAACCGAATGTATCCACGCGAAGTTACATACACACTAGCACACGCGACAAAACCGTTAACATACAAACGCTCGAGTCCTTCGCGATCATTCATGCACACCTATGCCCTCGATCTCGGTCTTCTATCCTTAGCGCACTACTTGCTGTTGCGCGTAATCTTTCTCAAGGGAAATCGTTTTTCCATTTTTCACTTTTGCTGCTTGCTGGTTGTTCAGTCTGCGTCTGTCCTTTCATGTACATCCATGTCGTTGGAAATAGAGCAGTTTTGGATTTCACTGTTGGTTGTTGGTTCTTATGCTTCTTGTGTTTCTTTGCGTATCCGTCCGGTTATATACAAAGTTGTGGCGATAAAATGAGCTAAGTTCGTGATTTTTTAGAGGGTTTTCTGCAAATTTTATTTGAAAATGCAAAAGACAGTTCGTTAGGAGTACTATCAAAGATAGAAAAAACAAGATGAATTACAATTTTTTTACGAAATTCAAAACTTTTTGAGCGGCTTGGCGGAATGTCACAATTAATCTTCTTAAGACAAATGTCTTCCGTTTAATTCCACTATATTAAAAATAATGAAAATCAATCGCTTTTCAACATCATTCAGATACTAGTATTTCAACTATTGCTTGTAGTCTTCTTCAGTGTTCATATCAGTCTAAAGAAAATTTCTATTTCAGTCATTTGCAAATTATAGATTTTACGTAGAGAAATTAACGCAAGCTGAATTCCCGCATACCACGCAATCGGTTTGCTTCTTTATTTGAGTTCAGATTTATTTGAATATATACAGTAGAATAAAATGTTGATCGAGTTTGATAAGCTTCCAGAGTAATTCTACCACATCTAAAAAGTACAAAAATTTACGCTTTTTTCATTCTAGGCCGCCACCGCCAAAGATTTATTTTCTGGAAGTGATAATTTATGCCTAACGTCCATTATGCCAATCGTCCATTATGCCTAACGTATATTATGCCTAACGTCCATTATGCCTAACGTCCATTATGCCTAACGTATTTATGCCTAACGTCCATTATGCCTATCGTACGTATGCCAAACGTCCGTACGCCTAACGTATTTATGCCTAATGGGGTACACCCGTCAAAGGCAGTTCTTTGATGTGTGTTGTATGGTTTACCGTAGAGTGCCGTCTGGCTGTAGAACTGACACGTGAGTATCTGCTCAGGGTATGTGCGTAGCGTTCTTTAAATGTAGGTAATACTCTGAACAAATTTGCATTCGAAGAGCAAATAAGAAGGAATGGGCTGATTCGGCTTCATTCTAATCACACGAACCCCGTTTAGAAAGTCAGGTATAACGTTTCTTTAGGATTCTTTCGTAACGGGTTCCAGTTCTCTGTATTTCGACAAGAATTTTTTAATGTACTAATGTAGCTGATGCGCAGTTTCAAATCATGTAGGCGAATTTCAGTAATATCATTGTCTATATATACTGGGATCTTGGTTTTAATATTGTCGTATTAGACGTCATTTTGCATGTACTAAGCGTTCTGCCTCGAATAGCATATTGAACGTTGTGTGTGCCACATTTCCACTACGATGTAGTTGTATGTGATACACTACCGTAAGATCAAGCTCCATTTTCATCTTTGACAACTGTTCCACCTAGCGCACTGCAGGTCTGTCTGGAGTTTACGTAAAGTCGATTGCGATAATATTTTCTGTAAGTGGGCGTACTTTGTTTTTTCATTGACTTATCTTACTCGCTGGAGGGGGCAACGAGACATTTCTGTTACTGGAGTGTATAAGTAACGAAACAACGCCGATAAAATTTGTTCGTTTGCTTTGCTGTAAATGTACAAATGTCTTTCCTACCGATCTATTTTGTACAAAGCAATTCACTGTGAAAACAAAAACAAATAACGAATTGTGAACTCTGGTTCAGTACATGTACCAATAGTACAATTTGCAAGGATGCACGCACGAGGCATTTCATAGTAGTTTCACCATACCGTTCTTTTTGATCAGTGCAAACGAGGTTTGCAAAAATGTTGATGTTTCCTTTTTGCAAATAAAATTTCTGAACCAAAGATATGTAAGCTTTACCTTCGATCAGAAGGCTGAATTGTTTCGTAGCCCTGTACGAGCTAAATTTAAGGAAATGCTAAAGCACTTGAATTTTTAGGTGTTTCTAACGGCCAATAAATTCAGACCAGTCAGAGTCATCAAACTGACAAAAACTACAACTTCAACGGTCCTAAAATTTACCATTTCAACCGTAACTCCAACTCACCTACTTCCATGCAGACCTATAAAATTGATACTCTTTAGTCAAGTTCACCCAACAACCCGCGACAGACGAGCGAAACGCGATGATCTATCAGTCAACCAGACTGCTGGAAATGGGATAGGCGAGAGACTGCATGCTCAACGAGGAAAACGAAGAAAAAAAATACCTCGCGTTGAAAAGTATGTTAACCTTTTCATAACACACGTTCAACTACTTAATCAATGTCGGGCTATTTTACGAGCGGCGGGATGGTACGCTAAAGTAGCCCCTTATGATTGTTCGTATACGTACATAAATACATACACCTTTTGTAGAAATGGGGAAACGATGCTATCCCCGCGAAAAATCAAGCTCTCGAAAAATATGGATCACCTAATTGGATGAAGCGAAAGCTACGGCGGAGACCTAATTATACTACGACGATAGGTTGATACTTCAGGTGAGCTGCTGGCAGCGTGTATGTATTCGCGCTAAAGCTGCATAATGAGCTACTGATCGCATCACAGTTCCAGTAACTAGCGGCTGAACGTTGATTTACTTTAATTTTCTAAGAATAGATAGGGTAAAGTGCCTATTTTCACTATACTAAGCAGGGTGCCTCACTAATTCATTAATTTCTCGGCCTACAATTCATGGAATGCGAAAAAATTGATATCAACCGCTTTGCTTCATTGTTAAGAACCAATATAGTAACACAAATGAGCTGGAAACAGTGAAATTGTCGTGTTTGAGCGCAACGAAAACTCGAATCGAGTGCCCCTATTGTTGCGCTACCATTTGACTCAATGCGTTGAACAAAGATGGCAGACACTGCTCTAACCAACGGCTTTAAATGGATAGGGTGATAATAGAAACATGGCGAAAATGGGCTCATCACCCTATATGAAAGATGGGGTCATGCCTTTGTCTACGATAAATCTTCGAAAATGTGTGTTTCGTAGTGAATCAATTAAGCAATCCAGTTTATTTTCAATTGGAAGTGAAAAAGCTGCGCTGAGAGGGCAGTTACCCAACAGATGACAAAACTGCCACTGTTTGACTTTCGACATATATATATATATATATATATATATATATATATATATATATATATATATATATATATATATATATATATATATATATATATATATATATATATATATATATATATATATATATATATATATATATATATATATATATATATATATATATATATATATATATATATATATATATATATATATATATATATATATATATATATATATATATATATATATATATATATATATATATATATATATATATATATATATATATATATATATATCCATTTTTAAATATTTACAGTGAAGCAAACGTGACAAATGTTAAGGGTCAAACAAAATACTTACAGATTGTTTAAAAGTTATCGTGATTACCCTTTCCGCATTGACCTCGGTTCTCATGGCAAAGAGGGACAAATCTGTCATTTTTTTTTTTATAATTAATTAATTTATTTAGGCCCAAATGCGGTAGCTCGACGAGGCCGATTGTTTGTTTTTTTACAATAAATAAAAAAAAACAGCTACGTTAAATTTTTGGTCTCGTTCAGGCGCAGCTTTCTGCTGCGTGTTGAGATCCTTTTTCTAGGGGGCGAAATATTGCCAGTGTTGTCCACTGCAAGTTGAGGTTCATTTCGTTTGTCTTTCGCGTTATCGTTCACGTCCATGTCCTCATCCGTACTACTTTCCTGCTGCTCGCAGTCGGATGTTCCAGTTTGTGTTTTACTCTTAAGGGTCGTTTTAGTATGTTCGTTATCGGCATTCGTTTCGTTGTTGTTGTTGCTGGTTGTTGGTGCTTGATCCATAGATGTTGGTTTTGCAGCTGTTAGTGGTTTAGCGTAAGATGGTTGTGTGCTGATTTCAGTTGGATTTGAGTTTTCCTTAACAGTTTCTACGGAAGGTTTTCCGAGGTGCAGCTTCTTCGTGCAGAACTGGCACGTAGGAATTTGCCCTGGGTACGTGACTAGTGATGTTTGATGAATGAGAACATCGTCACTTCCTAACGCTGTGACGGTTATGTATGAGGAAATTGGCTTGGTCACACGCATTCTCACCACACGAACACCGTTAGGGATGCCCGGGAAAAAATTCCTCCAAGTCTCATGTGTAACGGAGTCTACTTCTCCGTATTTTTGCAAGCATTTTTTAATCGCGCCGTCAGGGGTACGCGTAGCCAAATCATGGACACGAACTTCTACAGCGCCGTTCTCGATGTATACGGGAATGCTATATTTAACATTGCCGCATTCGGCGGTGTGCTGCATGTTGTTTCGCGAGGCGAATGACTCAGCTTGGTTAATGTTGTTGAACGAAATCAGCACGCAATGTTTGATATGATGCATTTGTAGGGTTTTCACTTCAGCCAGATTGAGTTTCATCTGCACTTTTAATAACTGTTCCACTTCCCGAATGGCTGGTCTTACGGGGCATTTCGAAAAATCAACAGCAACACAGTTCGGCTGTATCTGGGTTGCTTTTTGCTGGGCACCGTCACTCATCACTAAATCGCACAGTAGGTATAGGCTATTGTTTTATGGACTGCTTGTGTGATAGGCACCGATTGATTTTTAGGTAGAATTGACTGTTTCACTTGCGCGGGACGATTTTTTGCTTCTGCTCAGGGCGAGATGTGAAGACAAACTGAAAAATCTGTCGTTACCATGAGATATGTTGGTAGGCTTCAGCGATTCGTAGCCTAAGCTCAACTCCTGCCAGCAGAAGACAATAGATTTGTCCGTGAGATTTTAAGCCTGTTTCTAATGACCCTGCCACATCTAGTTTTCCGATCTGAATATTTCACATACTTGAGCACTATGACTCTAAAATTTTCATAATTTTCCCTACTCAGCTAATTGAATGTCTTTAAAAAGTAAAACTAGTCGATTGTTAAGAATACTTCTCAAAACGAGTTTTACAAATAACTTATCTGACTCACTGAATACAACTACTTTCTGCAGTGGCACTTGCGCGCTGTGCGTCTAAAGAACACTAATTAGTCATTATCTACACGGAAAAATAAATGTTCCAAAATCGTGAATAAAGTGCAATGAATTCCGGAACAATCATGTTTCTTCGTTACAAAAACCGGACCATAACCAAAAATCATGTATATATTTATGTTCCCTTTCCATTCAGTAACGTCTTTATAACGTTTTTATTAGTGGAGATATTCGTTTTTGTTTTGTGAACTTCAGTCACGGTTTCCACCCTGCTATTACCAAATTGATGTTCTGTACGTGAACTAGTTCACAACTTTATGAACATTATTCATAAAATCAAAGGTGATTTTATTCATAGCTTTTGGAACATTATTCAGATTCCGACTATGCGACGTGAACTGATTCATGAGTTGTTACATCTTGAACGTGATCTGGTTTTCGTGGTTGTGAATTTATTCAAAAAATTGTTGCTTTGTTTTCATCACCGCTAATAAATTTGGTATGGACGACCATCGATTTATTTCGGTGAAAATTGAAACAATATGCATTTTACGGGACGTTTCGACCTACTAATGTGTTCAGTCATTCTCAGTGGCTTTATGCTAACAATGTCTACACAATGAACAGTTCAAAATGTGATTGTACATTGTTTAGACGTTGGTAGCATAAAGCCGCTGAGGATGACTGAACATATTAGTAGATCGAAACATCCGGTAAAATGCATTTCGCTTCAATTTTCACAAAGAAAAATCGGTCGCCGTTCTTACCATAGTATAAAAAATTAAAACATATTTTCTCGTGAACTATTTCACGAAACCTAGAATAATATTCAGAATTCCTTTCAATCATTCTGAACTAGTTCATTCCTCTTATATTCCGATATAATATCCACGCCCATGAAATAATATCCACGCCCATGAAATAGTTCACAAAGATATAAAATATTTTTCATGTATACGTGAACTGATTCATGATTTCTAGCGAATTAGTCATTACTCATGCTCATGAAACAGTTCACAAAACCATGAAATAATTTTCATGTATTCGTGAACAGGTTTATGATTCCTAGTTTAATAGTCACGATTTACCATTCGAGCCTGTGTAATAGTTTGCAAAATGGGAAAATATTGTACATGTATACGTGAACTGATTCACGATTACTAGCGACTGACCATTCGTACTCGTGAAATAGTTCACAAAATCATGAAATCGTAATGAGAAACTACGATTTTCGCGACCAAGCTGATAAAATTACGAACATCGTTTCGATTAATGTACTAAAAACCATCGCATCCCCAAAGTATGAACAAGAAACATAACAAAAACTAAACAGGTCCAGGGAACAACCACAGTAACCCAACCAAACATTGCAATGTAACGCCACGTACATTCGCGTAGTTTCATGAATACGAGATTTATTATCCATAATTTCAGGAACTTGGTCACGATTTTTGCAAATCGTTCAGTTCACGAAATCGTGATATGAATTTATGAACGGTTTTTTTGCTATAGCGTATGTTTACTTGAGGTATTAAGATCATATTTTTCAGTGAAAATTTCAAATATACTCTAGTGAATCTTTATTTTTTGCTGTGTAACTCTAACTAATATGAATGCATTTTCTTTTCTTTTTTCCTTCAGGTATGTTCTACGCCATTGCTAAGTGAACAATTCTAGAATGCGACTTCAATCGTCCACATCAAAGTTTTGAATCCTGTTCATCAATTCAGATCCAAAGGTACAATATTAGCGGAAATAGTCGTCTGTTTCGACAACCTCCCAATTATCAGCATACAGAAAATTCACGGGGTTAGTGCTACGATCCTTTTCCCATCAATAATACTTCCTGATTAAGTTAACCCTCTAGTTCCTACCCCCGCCTCTAGGCGGTCTCTATAAAAATCTATAACATTCGCGGAAAACTTGGAAAAAAACTATTTTGTGTTTAGTGGTAATCTTCCACGGAAAACCGATTCATCACAATTTCAACTAAAAAATTAGTTGAGTTTTTGGTTTCGTCTAGTTAATATTTGGGCGAACTAAGTTTTTGTTGAAAACAATAATCCAACGCTGTTGTTTTGATGCTGTCAGTTTCAGTCTGGACACGAACGTTTCAGCCTAGCACAAAACTTAAAAAGCCTACCTGAGCTAAAGCTTGAAACGCTTGTCTCAGCTTGTAACGCTTGTTTTAGTCCAGACACATATGCCGTTACACTACCTTTTCAGCCAAGACACAAGCGACTGGAATTCAACTAATCTCATTGTTTAATTAAACTGCTTCATCGTAAAATACAACATAGGATATTTACAACATTTTCTTTCACCTACCGACGGATGCAGATATGAAATTAAATTGTTGAAATACTCCATATGCCAGTAATTCACACGTTAATATAATATAGAGTTATGTTTCCCATAATGTTATCTTTTTATAAACTGCACTCTTAAATAAGACGAAATAGCCAAAGGTAATTAAGGATTGTTGGTCATTAACCGATGATTTCAATTTTAGATGAAAGGTATAATTTTTATTTCTTTTCTGTTTAGTCAGCCAGCACTACAAAAAAACTTCGTAGTTATTCCACATCTAGTTGGAATCTCAAGAGATGAAAAATAATTATCATATTGCATATTACTATATAATCGACTAAATCCGAAACAGAATGATTTTGACAATTTTCGGCAATAGTTTCAAGTATACATGTATTGAAAAAATGTCAATCAAAATCATCCCTTTACTGAAATGTTTTTAAAGAAAAACTAGGTAAAACCAAAATGAGGTCAGTTTAAGTTCTGTTTTTTTTGTGTGCTGGTTCATTGTAGTTGCGTCCAGGCTAAAACAAGCTTTCCAAGCTGAGACAACTACCTTCCTGCAACATAGTTGCTATCGCTACCTTGATGTATTTCAGTAAGGTGTGTATCTTGGCTACTTTGCTGTCATTTCGTTTGATGTGCGTCTTGAACCAAAATCAATAATTATTTTCAATAACTATTATTTGAGAATCTCGCAAAATTAAGAGAAAATTTAGTTACGTTTTTCATTTTTCTGTTGAAATCAACTAATTAGGAAAACAAGAATTTGTTTTGTTATTTTCTTCATCGAATGGTTTTCAGTGTCATTAAACAAATTTTAACTGTTTTTGGAAATTTCAATAACTACATATTTTTGAGTAGCCTACATTTCACTGTAGATGTGAATTGGTTTAGTGGAATAATTTGGAAGATTAGGCTTTGAGTAAAATACTTTGCCCGCCTAGAGGCGCTGTTGGGCACCCGAGCAAAAAATTTTTTTCAGTGTTTAGTAATTACTTATCGTACCGAAACTAGCATTATACGTAATTTTAGCTGAAAAGAAGTATGTTTTTAAAACTTTGGGTGAATGCTGCTGTTAGAATATGGATGTCCTTGTCATTCAATAATGTTTAAGGGAGTCTGGGGCTAGCTGGCGGAATCTTTTATTTTTCTTCTTTTGTATTAGACATATGGCGCTGTCTCTAGTTCTGCACTTAAATTCTCCAGTGTGTTGTAAGCGATATTAAGTTTTCGAGCGTATTAGAGTGAAGAGCCTATTTTAGTCGTATTAGGGAGGGTGCCTCACCATTTCATTAATTACTCGGAATAGAAGCCATTTCAATTGTCGCCGATCCGATTCCAACCGACACCGATACCAATACCGCCCCCGCCACTACTGTGGTACATCATGCAATTCAGTTCGCTCCAACTGCCTCCAATGATGCCAATACCGACATCACTCCATTGCACCCGCTACCAGCCCAAATTACCATCGCCAACCGCCCCGCCAACACACATATTTCGCTGCCGCCAATTGCCACTGCTATGACCATCAGCCCCACCGATACCCACACCAACGAGTCAAATCGAATGCACCACATGTCACTTGCAGCATATTCGTCGTCAGTCGGATTCACTGTTCCGTCTACATCAACATCAACATGTAACAACAACTATGCAGCTCATGTCTCGCTTGCAACATCAACGCAAACTAATGGCAGGCAAGCTATATCAGTAATTTCAAATGTACCATATACCGGCCCCAAACAGTTCATGATCCAACCCGCGCGTCCCCAACAATTAACATACAACGAAACTGCTCTCCCCCAAAGAACCATTATTAAAAATCCCGCAATAGCCCAAAATAGTAATCAGAATTCCTCTCTCTTGGTAGCTCCCCCCGCACAGCAATTACCTAAAGCTGAGAAGTGGTTCTACATCACCAGATTTTTACCTAATGAATCAGAAGATAACATTTGTAACTATGTACACGCTAGAATTAACTGTGACAAAAAGTCAATCTTGTGCCATAAGCTCGTGCGCCAGAATCTTGATTGGCCGCTCTCTTTTGTATCGTTCAAATTAAGTGTTCCTGCTGATTTCGAAGAAGTAATCACATCTCAAGATTTCTGGCCAAGCGGTGTGACAATTGCTCCTTTTTTAGAGCACAACTCCAAGCAATCAGCGCAACGCAGACTGAATCCGTCCCTTCCCCCACCCCCTCGTCTGAAAGCCATTCGCAACAGAAACACTCTTGTGCAATCACCACAATCTCCAGCAATTATAACACGGCTAATTCGTCAATCATGCCCCCGCTCCCCAATGTACCATCAGCCGGTGTCAGTTTCACACCAAGCACACCAATTCCAGACAACCCTAGTTTAGACATATACTACCAGAACACAGGCGGCCTAAATAGCTGTGTAAGTGCGTACTGTCTTGCTTGCTCTGACAGTACTTACGATCTGTATTTGTTCACCGAAACTTGGTTGAACAGTAGCACACTATCGAAGCAAATTTTTGGTAGCTCTTACACGGTGTACAGGCAGGATCGCAACGATCAGAATAGTTCCAAGGTGAGAGGAGGAGGTGTTTTGATAGCATGCCGCTCAAAATTCAAATCTCGTCTGGTGCCTCTCTCAAATGTCACCTGTAACGTCGAACAGCTCTGGGTCGCTCTTTCGCTCCAACATTACACGCTCTATGTCTGTGTTATTTATATTCCGCCCGATCGAGTGAATGATTTAGATATAATTGATCAGCATCTGAACTCTCTTTCCCTGATTACGAAACAAATGGCTTTGAATGACAGGATAATTATTGTCGGCGATTTTAACTTTCCAGGAATAAAATGGACCAGTAATTCGTCCAGTTACTTGTACCCTGATGCAAACTGCTCTTCACAAACTGTTTCTTCTCGGAGGCTTTTGGACGACTACAATACCGCTGGTGTGATTCAATTGAATAATTGTTACAACAGCAACAATCGCCTGCTTGATCTCTGCTTTGTCAGTCAGGAGTTCGCCGGTACTTGTGCAATCACCGCTGCACCTTCACCGCTTGTTAAAACTTGTCGCCATCACCCCCCTCTCCATATCACTATTCAGAATTGCTCGTCTGTTATCTTCAATGAAGTCTGTGAATCTACTTACTACGATTATAAAAATGGAAATTTCGAAGCAATGAACAGGTTTCTGTTAGGGTTGGACTGGCACTCTCTTCTATCCAATGGGAATTGTAATTCTGCTGCCACGCTATGGACGCATATTGTATCTTATGCAATTGATCAGTTTATTCCTAAAAAGACACGCCGTGAACCCATGCATCCACCTTGGTCCAACCCAACTTTAAAACGATATAAATGCACCAAACGGACAGCACTCAGAAAACTGTCGAAGCATCCCACCCTTCATCTGAGATCATATTATATACAGCTCAACAATCGTTACAAGCGACTGAACAAGACACTTCACTATGCTTACCAACATCGCATTCAGAATAGTCTCAAAACAAATCCAAAATTGTTTTGGAACCACGTTAACGAGCAGAGGAAAGAATCCGGATTACCCGCTCAGATGTCACTTGACGATTCATATGCATCAACCTTGTCTGGAATATGCAGCTTATTCCGTGAACATTTCAGTAGTGTGTTTACCAAAGAAACTTTAACTAGCCATCAAATTTTAGCTGCAACCAGAAATATTCCTCCCCATTCTCCCATTGGGCCCCACCCCCTCATCACAACTGCCATTGTCAACACGGCATGTTCTGAATTGAAGTCATCGTCAAGCGCCGGACCCGATGGAATTCCATCTATAGTGCTAAAGAAATGCATAAGCAGTCTCCTCGTACCATTATCAATACTATTCAATACCTCTTTGCATTCGGGAATTTTCCCTGATTCATGGAAACATTCTTACATTTTTCCCGTGTTTAAAAAAGGGAACAAATGCCTTATATCAAACTATCGCGGGATAGCTGCCTTATGTGCAGTATCTAAGCTATTTGAAATTATTGTGCTCCAATTCATCACTCACAACTGCTCTAGATACATATCTGATACCCAGCATGGTTTTATGCCCAAACGGTCAACTTCAACAAACCTTGTTTGCTATACATCTTTCATCATCAAGTCCTTACAAGCACGACTTCAGGTTGACACCATATATACCGATTTCTCTGCTGCTTTCGATAAGATAAATCACCAGATAGCAATGGCCAAGTTCGATAGGCTTGGGTTCAATGGTTCCTTTCTGGCTTGGATCCAGTCATATCTGACTGGTCGTGACATGACTGTGAAAATTGGAGACTGCTCAACCATGCCATTCGAAGTGACCTCTGGGGTCCCACAGGGAAGTCATCTTGGACCCTTCATATTTTTACTCTATCTAAATGATTTAAACTTTTCATTGGAATGCTTTAAGTTGTCATTCGCCGACGACTTCAAACTATTTCATCTAATCAAAGATTCTGAAGATACCGATTTTCTGCAGACACAGTTGGATATTTTTTCAAATTGGTGCAGCGTAAATAGGATGGTATTGAATCCTTCAAAATGTTCCGTTATCTCTTTCTCCCGCAAACGCACGATAATTAAATATGACTACAAGATTTCGCAAACCATTCTTAAGCGAGAGTCATCCGTAAAAGACTTGGGGATTCTACTCGACTCTAAAATGAATTTTAAGGATCACATAGAATATACAATTTCCAAGGCTTCTAAGTTACTGGGGTTTATTTTTCGTGTTTCGAAGAACTTCGACGATATATACTGCTTAAAGGCACTTTACTGTGCTCTGGTTCGCTCAACGCTTGAATATGGTGCTGTTATTTGGGCACCATATTACCAAATCGATATCCAGCGCATAGAAGCTATTCAACGCAAATTTATTCGTTTCGCTCTTCGTCGACTTCCATGGAGAGATCCACTAAACCTCCCGAGTTACCAGGACCGCTGTCAACTTATTAATCTCGACCTGCTGTCCGTTCGACGAGATGTCTCTAAAGCTGTTTTCATTGCTGATCTGCTACAATCACGAATTGATTGCTCTAATCTCCTACAATATGTGGATTTCAATATTCAACCTCGTAGTCTTCGATTTCATCCCTTTTTAAGAATACCTTATGCCAGGACCAATTACGGGTATAATGAGCCATTTGCTAGTATGTGTCGTCTATTCAATCGTTGTTCTAATGTCTTTGATTTTCACTTGTCCCGAGATGTTGTAAAGCGATTGTTCCATAATACCCTGTCATATCGATAATAATCTCAGTGTTAGTTTGTAAGCGTAAATATTGTACTCGTAGTATTAGTTATAGTGAATCGTTTATATGTATCATTTGGATGTTTGTAATCTGTTGGTACAAAAGATGAGGAGGTTTTATGCCTGCTGGAGAGCGAGATTGAAAGGATTTCAGCTCCAGCGGGCTTTTCCCTGCTCCCAAATAAAACAAATAAAACAAATACAATTGATGCAATACGCATGAATTTGCTCCAATATCTTTGCTTTCTTCTTATGAACCTTTATGATCACAAAAATCGCCTTGCCATTTGAACCAACGCGTTGAACGAAGATAGCTAACGCAGCTCTAACCAACGGCTTCACATGGTTAGAGCGAAAATGGGCTCATTACCTACCACCTAGGGGAAGTTTTTAAATTTCAGTATTTTTGTTATTTAGGGCGAGTTGAAAGCTATTTCACAAATGACTAGATTTTTCGATAGCGCGCGAAAAGAACTTTCCGTGGCCGTATTAGTAATATACGCAACCGCAAACAAATTTTTATAATGAGTTAAATAATTGCATCACTACCGATTATAGGTGATAATAAATCCAAACTATCCTTGAAATTGTGAAATACCCAGTATTAGTATGCCTTTTGATAAACGTTATTATTTATTCTTAAACATTGAAATGATAATAATAGTGATCTTAAAGATATATTCGAGTGAGATATTCAAAACCAATTTTTTACACAAAATGAGTCTACATTTTTGGAACCCTTGCCTTAGAAATTCTTCAGGTCGTGATTTACTTTTGGTTAGCTTCACTATGACTCGTTGCAGTCCAAAATTGTATGCTGACCAGTAATAACAACTCGCTCCATTGGGCACTCCCTGATGGAAGAAGCTAAACCTTCGTCGCAAAAAGCGAAGAGTGAATAATTCTAGAGAAAATTTTCAATAGGACGTAACATTGAGAGCCTCTCTTTGTTTATTTTCTCTTTCGTTTATTACGACGTCATTACAACACTTTGTGCTAATTTTCCAGTACACATCGAAAGCCGACGGTTTTTACTACAATATTATGCAATGAGTAGAGTAGTAAATGTTGAAATGGCCGAGTAATGAACAGAAGAGAAAGACCTCAAAGTTACTTACGTCCTATTGAAAATTTTCTCTAGAATTATTCATTCCTTCACTCACCGGATGGTCGGGCAGTCATTTGTATTCATCGTGTTTGTATCAGCTGAAAAGCGCATCATTCAGCCTGCGGCAGCGTCTTCCTGGTGCATTCGAATCGTTTCAGCACAACAGCAGTGTTCCACCTCGCATCTCCTACTACTCGGACGTGCCACGTCACCTTAGGACCCCCTTCCCAACCCTTTCTGCTGTTATTGCATTGATGTTGTGGACTCGCAAGAGATCGAGCAAATTTACAAACGACGACGGTCAAAGAAAAACGCGAAAAAGTCGCTGAACTCTCGCTCGATGTGGAGGCAGCAGCAAAATAAACCACCCGACCCGAGTCGCAACTGTAGCCAAACCATCGTATGCCATACCCATATAAGAGCCACACATTAGAGGCTTCGACGACGACGCTGATGATGATGATGATGATGATCAAGCATCTCGCCCGAGCTGTTGAAGAATCTTCGCAATTCTTTCGACTTTCAACGGCGGTCGTTTAGTGCAGTGCTGGCGTGTACGAAGCGACCGGTTTTCGTGCACCGCGCATTCTCATATGGCACGTTTCAACCGGGCGGCAAGTTCAAGTTCAAAAACATGCCTTTTTTATTTTGGTGTATCAACACGCAAATGTTGCAAAGCTTTAGTTTGCTTCCAAGGTCTGCACAAAGCCCACTTGATTTCTTTTTTCGTCAACAAAACAACAATCAACTTCAGTTGGAACATTTTATACGTTTTCTGGTCGGCGATTGCCTTGGATTTAATTTATGTAGTAGCCGATCAAGTCTCTTTAAAATAAGTTTTTTTTTTCAAATTTTCGCTAAGCTACAAGGTAATTTGTATTCAATTTATTGTTTGGCCGAATCGGGACTAAAAAATCAAAACATCACTCAATTGCTGTCGAATTGAAACTTCCTTCTTGCAATTAGATTACTTCCAATGAAAAAAAAACATTTCAGTTACCTACTTTGTCAAAAACAATACCCAGACTGTTTTCCGCAAACCGATTAAAAGCGCAAAATTTATTGCCTATTGTTTGGCTGCTTTAAAGCAACGGTGTGGCCCGGCGGCAGTGACGTTGAAGCTGTATGCAACTCCTCTATTCGGCCATCAATCTATAGCGGAACGTAAACGGAACCTGTCAAGGGTACTGCAAATGGCATATAGCTCGAAGAAGCAGAGGCTTCATTCTCCAATTGCAAGCCAGGAAATGAGTTTCCTCGTTAACTTAATGCTGGCTTAGAATTTGATAGTTTTATAGGCATTTGAACCAAAGGCAGAAACCTGCGGCATTTAGTGGTCGACCACTTTTTTGCAAGGTTCTTTTGCAGTTTGTCGATTCATAGTGTCTTCTATTTTTTAATCGGCAGTCATTTATCTTCTTTCTGCCGCGAAACTTATTCGCTTTGTTGCTATGTTTTAATTGCTGCAAGGTTCTACTGTATCGATTTTGTTGGCTATTTTAGGCAAATTCCAATTATTCGCTTTATTGACTAATCCATATGCAGTTGTGTTAGTGCGAAATTGATGTTAAATCCGGTGGATTTTTTGCCAAATGAGGTTAAGGCTCAAGTTACCTCAAGGCTTGGTAGTATGCGTAAGAAAAATTGTGTTCAGCTTTGCCACCAGATTATCCATTTAAACCTTTTCAAAACTCTAAAAGAAGAATATCAGTCGATTTATTAGATCATCACGATTCAATTCATGCAAAATACCTGCTGGAAAAACCATCAGCTTAGCTGGATGGTGCTTTTGAAAAAGTGGCTGTGATTTTTTATCACACTACCACACCGAGCTGGGGTACGCAACACAACTGCGCAATGAAAAAACCACAGCCACATTTTCAAAAGCACCATTTAGCTAAGCCAATGGTTTTTCCAACAGGTATTTTGCATGAATTGAATCGTGATGATCTAATAAATCGACTGATATTCTTGTTTTAGAGTTTTAAAAAGGTTTAAATGAATAATCCGGTGGCAAAGCTGAACACAAATTTTCCTACGCACACTACCAAGCGTTCAATTCTAACACATGCTTAAAAAAGGTAACTTGAACCTTAAGTCAGATGGAGAATCGTACACCTCGCGTATACACATATGTCTGTCTATACACATTGCAACTGTGTTGGAGTCCTAGACGTTTTGATTTTTTTGAATGTTTATTTTAAAAGAAACGTACAGAAACCCTCAAACCTTGCAGAGTTTTTCAGAGGCCTGGACCTAGTCTTGTGAACCAAACGACTCAGCTCAACAAATTGGGTAAATGTTTGTTACCGAGAAGGAGTCATCAAAAGACACCGCTGCATAGTGGTCGGAAACCCCAAAAATAATTCACTAGAGGCCAAACTATCGAATATATTCACAGGGTATCTTTGGACGAATTGGTCGGTGTTAGGTCAGACCGGACCAAGTGACAGTGCATTGATTTCGAGAAAAACGCGTTTAAAGTTTGAATCGCAGCATCCTTTACATTATAATTGGAAAATAATTTTAGACATAATTCTTGTTTACTGTTTCATATTTCAAATCTGGTAAAAGTGGAATGTAGATGAAGAAATTATTTATCCAGTGCTATCATTAATTCATTTTTTGATGTTTTGTGACTTAGTTCGGTCTGACTTAACACCGACCAATTGTTCCCCACAACCTGATAAAAATTCAAATTAGGCATGGCTTACTACGATCAAACTAAAAAATTAACTTTTTATGCTGACGAGGTAGAAAGTTGATATCTTCGGCAAAGTTTTAGAAATGCTCGTAATGAAGAATTTTGTTGAACACCTTGACTTTAAGCACTTAAAATTATCGATTTATAAAGCGTTTAATATGGCAACATCCTTAAATTTAGTTTTTTTAATATAACTTTTTCCACTGTGACTTTTCGTGCAAATCATGTTCGAAACAAATGTGTAGGCATTAAAACCACATAATATTGTTGAAGACTGTAAGTAAAAATACTCATTCGTTTCAAAGTTATTGAAGTTTTGACATTTTTTCCATTAATTACAAAATTTTACCAAAAAAATCGAAATCGTTGATTTTTACATGGAAAAAGTAAAAACAACCTGTTTTAATCCACCTAGTGGTGCAATTGTGTATTTGTCCAAACTACGATTCCATGGCTGGTTATGTTCTATACAATGATGTAAATGTATAGGTGGGCAAATCCGACCGTTGGGTAAACCCGACCCCCCTTTGTTACCGAAAATCAGAAGCACTACGCGAACTAATATCAATGTTGTCGTGTAGAGCATCGAAAATAATCATAATGGTGGTATGACAGCATTTTATTAGTCTACATTGAGATGCTCATACGACAAAAAGTGTGTTTTTACAACTTTTGATTTGACTTTTGTGCATCATTGACTACAGGATATTTCTGATTATTAAAGTGATTACATAATAATTGTAAGTGGATTTAAATTCTTTGATTTAAGTCCTACAAAGTGCATAGATGAATTCAGTTCAACCTTTTTCATATATTTTTTAATTGTATCGTAATGAAAAATGACGCAATGGGGCAAATCCGACCTCTAAATATTGGGGTAAATCCGACCGCTTTTTTGCTAAGGAAATTTTTATTTATCAAATTGAAATATATTTTTATTGTTATTATTTATTATTTTTATGCAAAATGGTTCATAATTACAAACGAAAGACACAAAAACTAGATGGTTATAGTATTCGTCGAGCAATTGCTCCGATGAAAATGGGAATATCATTACGTGCTACTGCTCGTGATTTTAGCATTCCAAGATTGATATTGAACTCCATTTTCTTTATGTTACAATTCAATAACACAACATTCATTGATTTATCATTGAAAAACCATAAAATTTGAGTAATATCTGCACTACATCAACCAAAAACATAGGGGGTCGGGTTTACCCCACCATTTTTGAAAACAGCAAAAATGAACATTTTTGTAAAACGCTTGTATCTCAAGATATTCCGAATATCTAAAAAAAAACTATATACAGAAAGTTGCCCAGTAGTCTAACCTTTAATTTGGTATATAAAACGACTTGATCCGTTGTAAAATGAGCATTTTACAGCCAAAACCATTTACTAGGTCGGATTTGCCCCACCTTACCCTATTACATATTCAGTACGATTTGCACATACATATCGACAGCCAAGATTTTGGGATACTATGTGTCGACACTGAAACATCGCTTGAAACCAGCGACATATCCAGGAGGAAGATCCGGGGAGCCCGGACCATGCCGAAAATTTTCAACTTTTTAAGAATTTTTAAACTAGTTTTAATTTTAAAGTAGCAACCTCTCATTGCATACTCCTACCTAAGCCTTTATAGGTCAAAATAAATTTGGCCGGGATTAGATAGACGATTTTTAGAGTGATTGCATAACCTTTCTATATGAGAAAGGCAAAAATATGTCAAAGTCCAAAAAAGTAAATTTTTGCCAAAAATTTTTTTTCGAGATTTCATCAAATCTCAACGTTTCATACATTTTAAAGTCATTTGGCATCAAACATGTAAATTCGATTTTGAAATTTTCCCCAACTCCCCCCTTTGAGAACTTTTCATTTAATTTTTATATGGGATTTTGCTGTGTGGTCGCACTCGTCAACCCGTAACTCCGGAACCGAAAGTCCAATCAATAAAAAAATCAATAGCAACCGATGGGAAGGTTGTATCTTTTATTTGTTTGCTAATTTGTTTACTGAGTTTATGCAAATCGGTCCTGCCATCGCTGAGAAACAGAGGTGCTATTTTTTCCACATACACACACATACATACATACCCACACAAACATTTTCCGATCACGACAAACTGAATCGAATGGCATATGGCCTTCCGGGCCGGGATTAGGTTGACGATTTTTAGAGTAATTGCATAACCTTTCTATATGAGAAAGGCTAAAACATTACAAATCAATGTTAATTCTTCAAAAGGGCTAATGAGATTTTTGTCAACAAACTTATTTCGCTCATTATTCCACTGCCGAGTTGAATTTCGTGAAAAGTACACATGAATCAATATCTTTACCCTTGGTAGAATCAATTTCAAATGTTTTCTGTGCTGAATTTATAACAAATTAAGAGAAATCAGCAAAACAAAAGTTTGTTTACAAATCTTATTAGCCCTATTCAAAAGTTGATATGGAAATTGAGCTTACCCTACTCATAGGGTTCTAGAGTACCACGCATCAAACTTTCTTACCTTTATTATGCGCAGTCGGGACATTGAAAATAGTGCCTGTTCGTCCACTTTGGTTTGCACTTGCACTTCTCTCTTATACGCAGTTGAAGTCGGAGTAAAAAAAAATAAAATTCTTCAATAACTCTAAAACGAATGAGTATTTTTACAAAAGGCGTGCGCCATGCCGCCGATTTCAGGTAAATTTTTTACATGCAGCCTTCAACAATATTTTTACATGCAGTCTTCAACGATAATTTAATTTATACATGTAGTCTTCAAAAATATTATGTGGTTTTTATACTACAACATTTGTCTGGAACATCGTTTGCACGAAAAGTCACAGTGAAAAAAGTTATATTAAAAAACCAAATTTAAAGGAGTTGCCTTAGATAACACTTTGTAAATCGATAACCCTTAATCCTACAAGTTCAAGTTGTTCAACAAAATTCTTTATTGTCAGCATTTCGAAAACTTTGCCGAAAACACCAACTTTCTACCTCGTCAGTATAAAAACTGAATTTTTCTAGTTCAATCATAGTAAGCCATGCCTCAATTTAATTTTTTATCAGATTGTGAGGAATGTTCAGTCGAACAATTCTCCAAAGACACCCTGTGAATTTATTCGATGGTTTGGCCTCTAGTGAATTAAGTTCACGTTTTTTGGGATTTCCGACCACTGTGCGCTGCCTGCTGGCTCGTGGTGGAATCGGATTGGTTTGTAGTAGTTGTGCCAACCGACTCTTGTATCTTGTAATCCTCATCCATCCGGGGCAACCGTTACTGTACTGCTTTAGTAGGGATTGTGTTCTTGCTTATTTTGTTTTGTGTTAATAGTCGTGTTTTTTATCCATAGCTACTTTTCTTTATTTGCTGTCCAACCTTCGCAAATATCGTCACCTGTAGAGACATCAATTGATCCGGAGGTGTCGACCATAAGGTTTTACATCTGTTTGCAACCACCTTTACCTGGCTTTTTATCCTTCTTGGTGCTAGTCGTTCCTATTTATCTGCTAGCTAGTGCTGAGAACTTCTTGGCGGCGGTATTTCACCCTATACCGATTGTAATAATCATCGGCGATGAAATTTCTCTAGGCAAGGATATCCCAATTTTCTCCAACTTCGTGTTTTTCCTGCTTAGCTGTCGTTGCTAGGCCGCTGTCCGACATCTGCTGTCTACTCCCTACTGTTGCTAATATAGAAGCTTGTCGAAGCGTGAACCGATCCGTCAGAGAAGCTGTCCAACTTGACATACATCCCTTTCCAGACACCCTCGCAATGTTTCGTCCTTGGTTTCTTCATTAACTTATTTCTAGAGTGACCGAGCTCAAATGCAGTTTATTTTTTTCATGAACAGGAAGTTAATAAATTTTTAAAAGTAATGCAAAACCGTCATGGGGGGGGGGGGGGTTGAACCCCCAACCCCCCCCCCCCCCCCACTTGCGCACGAGCCTGACCTATCCTAATCGAAAATAACGAAATCTCATTTTTAGTTCAGGCAGTTGATGAGTTTAGTTATGAATTACTGTAGTTTCTTTTCTTTCATTTCATCCGCTATCGTGTTTTAGAAAGAGTTAAACAATACTTGCCAGTTATAAACCTGCGCCTATCGTGATCGATCTTCATGGCCTAGTAAGCAATCACTAGGATTTCCGCATGTAATGTCCGATGTTTGGTTGTTCTGAGCCACAATTAACAAATCAACCATCTTCGCACGAAGAGAAAACGATCGTGTTTCAGAAACAACACTATGTACATAGACATGATTAACGGGTTTTGAACTAACGAGCGGTGTAATCATTGCAAGGAAAACGAAACTACTTTCTTGCGCCTGGCACACTACCCATTTTCGGACCGTGGAGTGTAAACAAAAACTACACAAGTATGGTAACACAACGCTGGGAAGTAAAAGTAGATTCATAATCGATCTGTTTGGTCAAGGAGAACTAATAAATTTTATCTAGTCCATGTTAGCAGTCTGGTGGAATCCGCCTTTCTACCGGTACATTGCCAAAAACATCACCCTGTGGTCTGAGGTCTGGTGAAATTACATCATGGCGTGCTACCTTTTTTATGTCAGTAAGTCAGTCAGTCAGTGAGTTAGTTTGGGTACAAGTTTTGAAGAAGCAGCTATCAAAGTAAACCAACCGGTCGTCGTCGCTCTAATCGCGTGAAGACACAGTTAGGCGCTCTCGTGAGCATGTGTGTACTGAGCCGGATGGGACTACGCATATTTTGCCGGCTATACCATCATTGACAAGCCCCCCGCGAAACCCAGACCGAATGTGAGCCAACCATGCCATGCCATGCACTTGCCATCCGTCCGTAGCGCTACCTAATTTCGCGAAACGGTTCAGTAAACTTGGACAAGACGCAAAAACTGGTTGACAACGTACGTAGCAGGATTTATGCAACCCTCTTAGGTGAGGCGAGTATGCGAGTGGGTACGCGTGTACCAAATCTAATTTACATGCCGGGATATTGCATAGGCGGGTTAACGTGCGACGTGAAAATCGGAGCGCCAACAGTTGTTTTTCACTGTCCTGAATTTCAGAGTGTTTGGCGTAACAACGGATTTGTGATGAAACAAAATTTAAAAGTACTTCCTGCTAATTTAACCAGCCCGATCCGAAGATGTCTGGGTGAGCTAACAACCGCCGTCTCATTGATATGATTTCTAATAATTCAAAATTGTAGGTAATTTGTGGAACTTCCAAATCATAAAGTATGATTAATCAAGATGTTATGATAATTTGAAAATAGGAGGCAGTTTTCCACAGTATGGCACCCTACTGTTCGAGAGGTCGACCAAGAGAAAACATTCGGAAATGGATACAGAATTCGGAACGATTTCAGCATGGATTCAATCTGAAATGCAACAACCAATCCTTCATGGATTGCAATATTCGTTCTTGTGTTGGATATTTAGTGACATCTTAGATCAGGTATAGATTGTCGAGGAATGAAATTGACTACATATATAGTAAGGGGAGAAACTCGAACACGCGAAGCATACCTCCATGCCTTGATGTGATCGATGTGTTATTATTAAAAGTCATCCGGCTGTTCTTCAACTAATAATTACTTCAAATTCAGTAATAGGAATTGTATCAAAGCTGCTTTGTTAGATACACATTAGCATAGCTCAATGGAAGGAGGGTTTGTCACAAATTGTGATTCACATTTTCCAAATCAATCAACCGATCAATTTCCCTGCACTTGCCCATTTCTTTTAGTACAACCTTTTATTCCACACTGGGTGAGTAGATTTTCATTCATGACAAACATTTCCATTCCCATGCCCAGCTTGCGGTGGTTTGGTTTATGATTTTTTTTCTTCAATCGAACAACCACCGTGGCTTTGAACACTGCACCTATATGTGCATTGTACCGAAACTCTTTCGGTCCATTACAGACCACAGGTGAAATTGTGACTCGCCCAGTTGCAGCGATTAGTTGGATAATTGAAAATGTTATGCTAATTTGAATACGGAAAAATTCATAGACAAAGTGAAATACCAATCATTTCATGGGTTTGCCTTTTGATAGCACTGTTAATTGTATGATTGATTAAACTCTTCGAAAAAATCATGTATCTTCGACTGATACGTACTAATATCGAAGAGTAAACAAATTGTTTTAAATATGTCGACAGGTTTGCTGTCGAATTGAATATCTATCCGGCAGACAAATTCGAACTTTCATCTCTCCACGAACATTGCCGTATATTTCAACGAAACAATACTCAATCTTGCACTGAAGTTATGGACATTTTTCCCCAAAAAATACTACTAAAGTGAACATTGTTATAGGACAATTGACATATTTCAAATGTATCTGTCAATTTCTAGGGAACAACTTGTTCTATACGCGGAAATAAAATGTTTTCATCTAAATCATGTATACAATATCAAAAACTAGTACCATGTAAAAACAAACAAGGTGTAGTTTGATTATTGCTCTAGAACGTTCCGTAGTCACGCGCTGACTTCCCAGCTATCAATGACATTAGTTCTTCATTTCAACAAACACTATCGGCAACCTCCTACGAAGAAACCATGTTACGGCGAGGTAATTTCAACACGTACAGTTATGACCCTTCTTGAAAGTTCTTGGCGAAACCTAACCAACCCAGAAGATTAATTCATTTTACATCTTTATTTATTCTTCTATGAAAGTAGCCTTTGACAGAGTGATCTAAAAAATGTGCTGGTGAGAAGAATGAGGAAACCGCCACATCTTTCTATGAAAAAGCACGGAGCGTTAACGCGATGCTTAATTGTATCTGTACGCATGGCCGAACGACTCCACCTCGGGAAAGGGGCGGGTGGTTAGATCTTCTCCACATCTTCTTGCTTTCATTTTTAGTCTGTTTCATTAAAGATACTGCAAACTTTCCTTCACGTTGGAGGCATTTAACCCCGTGCATGCTGTACTCGTAAATGCGAATCTTGAATGGATGCCTCATTAATGATCGTGGCAGAAAAATCGCAGTAAGGTTCAAAATGGCACTAAATGGCAGCGTAGTGTCTGTACTCGTCAAGTGAAAAGAAATTTCTTTCATTATACGGTGTCTACTGTGTGTGGTTTTCTTCTTACCAAAGCGCGGCGCGGAGGAGAGGATATTTTGTTATTGTTTTGCTTCGTGACTACAATCTCCGGCAGATGACGTTACACTGCTTTGGCTTTGGTTTGGTATAAATCAGTAGCGTCTAGAGCAAAAAGTTGATCGATGCCTGCTTTTTTAAGGAGTGTGTATGCCAAATTTGGGAGCTGAATTCCGAATATTCTAGAAGGCACAACATTGGTACCATGGAATGTTCACAGAAGCCAAAATGAAACCATCACATCAATCATTCATTCTCGCAACATGTCCATAAACGCAAAAACATCATCCGTTGCCTACTTCCCAGTCGTCAAACAATAAAACGAATCAGTTAGTGTAACACCTTGTCTAACAACCTTTCGGAATCTTAAATATCATACCACGTCCGGTGGTACATTTATTGAACAAGTCACAAAAAGGCGTCAATTTCGAGGTTAGGTGTGTCCACTGGACCGCAAACGGACGCATAACATTTTTTTTGTTGGTAGTGACCAACTGACCACCGACCACCAGCTGTGACAGATTGCACAATACGCGCCGAGTGTGGCCTCGAAAGCCACCAAACGATTGGTCAGTCCCGAGGAGCGCACAACTGCTGCATACGGCTACAATCTTCAATTGAACCCAAAAACGTCGTAAAGTCTCGAAGCGCATAAAAAATAATTTCCCTGCTTTTGAACTACGACGAAAACGCCGAAAAATGAAACAAATGAACCCATTTCACGCTTTGCAGGGGTGAAAAAGTTGTTCAACCCGTCCCGAGTCAAGCAGCCAGACACAGTTATACCGACCGTTCCCTCCTCTTATGAACCTGGTTAATGGTACATACAAAATCGCACAACAACGGTGCGAACGTCTAATTACAGGTGAAATGCCCCGGTCAATTACTGGATGCCATCATTAATCAGACCTGTTGGTGACCATCTTCTACGAAGCGACGGAAGAGCCACCGACACGCTTCGTTCCTGCCTTGCTCAGTTTATTCAATCTCCGCAACGAAGAATTTAATTTTCGTTTTGAAACAAGATCAGCCTAGTGCCTCGTCGATGGTCCCATCACTTTGGAACAATGGTGACGTTCGTTTACATAGCGGCAAAGCCCGACCGGGTAAATATGACGGCGGATGATGATGATGATGATGGTGATCTTCGGCTACGACGACGCCAGCGATGGTGATGGTAATGACCTCTCCTCCATCCGCAGTATGGCAAGGGGTCACGAGCGGCACGCAATCGGCAATCGCGCAGTTTCCCACGAATGTGACTTTTCTTCTCATCACCAATAAAACCGAACCGCTTCAAGCAGTTTCGTACTCTCACTCTCGTTGGAATCGCTCATTGATTACAGATGAAGCGGCGGCGCGTGAAAATTGAAAGACTTTTCTCGACAAGTCTTTTGTTTTGATTTCTTTTCACCCAACGTTTAATAGGTTTTTTCGATTTTCCAACTGTTTATGTTCACATTAATCGGAGTAGAAATGAATGTGTATCAACCGTCTCTGGGTACTTTGAGTGATGGTGTAGTGAATGGATCCGATGAGAACTATTTTCTTCATCAATGGTATGTTTCATGATGGAGTTTCTATTATTCATCCTAAACATATGTAACAAATGTTGTTCCTCATCAGTTTGTAGAGCGCATTTAAATAATATATAGGTAGTCTTCTGATTATTTTGATTTTTGATTTTATTGTTATACCTTTTATTCAAGACTATAGTGTGGTAACTGATCCCTCCATTTTCAATTCAGTAAATTTTTAAACGAAGTGCATTCAAAATAACAATAATTTTCTATGGATCATCTTCATAAGAAATTTTGAGTACAAAGTTATATACTATCCGCTATATAAATTCAAATATTCTAGGACTTTCCGAAACTCCATACAATATGGGACATAATATTTTCAAGCGTAACCTCTGAGCTAAAATGACGTAACCAATGATTTTGGGGAAGTTTATATATGCAATACATACTCATCATTACTCATAGTATTAAGATGAGTAAGACTTTGGGTGTGATGAGTGTCCATTAAGGTACCAATGGAATATATTGAAAGAAAGGTTATCATTGAATTTTATAACCTATTTTAACCGGTTCCACGCCAATTGCTCAAAAGCCATTTGACCAAATACAGTTTGGCTGAATGTCGTTTGCCCGAATGGGTCGTATAGCTGAATGTCGTTGGACCGAATGATATTTGGTCGAGGGCTCGTTTGACTGAAAGCTATTACGTCGAAAGTATCATTTGACCGAATCTCAATTGACCAAATGTCATTTAACCTAACGTTATTTGACCGAATTCAATTTAATCGAATATAAATGTTTTCGTTATATGAATACATAAGTTGAATTGTTTCGTGTTATATCGGTGGGCTTGAAACTCTCTATCGCTATCGGATGGAAGCAAATACGTACATTTTACATCGAATAACTGATATTAGCAGGAGCGATAATAGTGTTTCGAAATTCGAGCACAGTTATTTCTTACACAATCGTCCACACTGTACAGCAAAGAGCAAATCGTCCTAGAATTGGATATTTCTTTGCAGTTGCTATGACTTATGAAGCAGTTCATGTTGTAAAGAAGAAACAAAATTGAACGTTTTGAAATTGAAAGATGAATAGGGGCTCTGTGAAAATTCTTTTGACATCTGCTGGTAGGAGTTGGCCGTTCCTCCCCAGCCTTCCGCATGGTCGGTGATAGAGCATAACTCATACTCAGGTTTTACCACCAATGCCGTCTCCGTTCATCAATTTCATAGCTTTTATTAAATCTGAAATTTGCCGAAAATAGCCAACAAAATCGATACAGTAAAACTTTGCGGTAATCAACAAATAGTAACAAATAACATTTTAGCAAAAAACCGTACAATTGGTTTCAAAGTACTACGGCAAATTTAAAAAGTGAACTAAAAATAAATGCTCCCGTAATTATCTGAATAATTTTGTCCAAACCAACTGCAAAATTTCAAAACCAATTTTTCTAGCACATTTTGAGTTGTGACGTACACCGCAAAACAATTTTTCGACAAGGCACCTCCGGAGTCACTCGCTCAATTTGCGATATTTTGCAATGAAATTTTAAATAAATAATGTTCAATCGTGGCATTCTTAGGGGAGACCGGGGCTAGTTGGCGGTGTTTTCAGTTTTCATTTTTTACCGCTTTCATTTTGGTAGATCTTGTCAACTAGAACACGTTGCATGAAAGGGCAGACTGTTGGCAACATCTCTGAATTTTATGAAAATGTTTGATACGTTGTCTTCATTTCTAGAGACAAAAATGTGACGCGGAAAAGCCGCCAAGTTACCCCAGCCCCGGGGTAAGTTGGCGGTATGTGTGGGGTAAGTTGGCGGAATGCCAGAAAATAAGTAATCAAATGGAAATTCGATTACATCAGTGATCCTTATGAAATGCGCCGATTTTATTTTTCGACGCTTTTCATTATATTTCTGTCTCAATACCCCGTCATTTTGACTTCGACACGTACTCCATATTCGAAAGCAAATTTGCGAAATTCGTCAGACAATTGGCCGAAATTATTGTCCCCTGCATTGACGAGAGACACATGAAAAAGTTTCTCTTACTTTGGAGTAAATTCCAGGAATGGATATATTTGATGGTTATTTTGCATTGTACCGCCAACTTACCCCAACCGCACATCTTTTAAAAATTATGTAAAAAATTGCTTTTGTGTATGGATAAGTAGTTAAAATAACAGAAAATTATACAAGTAACAACACGAGATACCACTTTGAAATCGCTGTGTGTTTCTGATCGGGTATATATTTCACTCGAGACTAAGTTTGTGAGAATCAAGTCATTCGTATCTAACAAACAACAGCTAATTTAATTTCGAATGTTGCGACGAAATTATCTCAACTTCTTACGCTGATGATGGCGGTTTAAGGGATGATCATATAGGCGAGTGTCAATACGATAGGTGACATTTTGAGTTTGGAAGAACAGGCAATAGGACTTATTATAACCAAGGATAGACAAATTATAAGTCATGAAATGATTCTGGAATATTAATACAACAGTGAATAAATTTATATTTGTAGCTTTAGCTGATTGATAAGAAACATTTCACCGTGTTAAACTGTTAAAAGAACTGCTATCAAATTCGTCCGATTACAACCTACTCTCCCGAACATCGGACCTTCGCCATTTCCTTCACCCAAAACAAAAATCTCTTGCAATAATTGCAAGCGACAATCACTTGCAAATAATGTTAGCATCGCTTGCAATTTTGCAGTGAAAGCCGCTGGCAATTGTTGCAAGCAGATAAAACCACTTCATCTCTCTCTATACGTACATACTTTTCTTCAACACACTGTCAAAGGATTACCACCACATTCACGTGCCTATGCTGGTTGGTATAGCAACGCAGGGCGAGTTTTTATTTTCCGTCTACTTTTTATTCATTCCTCACCAACATCATCAAACGCAGTTTTGTGGTTTATTCATTACACACGAGACGGCATCAAATGGCGGATGTGACGATTGTACGAGTTTTAACGTCCTATTCTTACGTGTAAGGACAGATCAGTGCTTATAGTTAGAGCTATGATGCGCAAGAGCCTGAGTTCAAATCTGGGTGGGTGTTTTACTTTTTTCAATAATCGTGAAATCATCCAAGTGTTTATATATGATTTTTATCCACTTATTACTATCTGGTAGTATGGTTGGGTGGATTAAGTATTGCTTAGTGATCTGTTTGTGCGGGGTTCATGTTTCAATGCCAACAGTCTTTTTTTATAACGCATATTGGTCACCAATACACATACATCGCTAATACATACGCAAAATTCGTTTTTTCTGTTTCTTGCATTGCATGCAAGGAAGCTTCTTGCAATTTTCGCACATTACCAGAACGCTTGCAATTTTTGCTCGTATTTATTGCATTAATGTAAGTGAATCTTACCGGGTACGTTTTGGGTGTTCGATTTTCCGAAACACTCTAAGGAGATCAATATAGTCAATTGATTTGCCATTAATGATCCGGACCAACACATTCAAGCAAAGTGGTCTTGATTGGGTATCAGTGAAATGAAGCTATGAATCATAGCAATTCCGAACACATTTGATTAAATTTTTCATCTTTTAGATAAAGTGATGACGCAAGTTAATGTAGGAATTTCATGTGTGACCCGTAACTCCGGAACCAGAAATTCGATTTGAATATAATTCGATGGTAGTTTATAGCAGCTCTCATTTGATCCTAACATTGTGCAATCAGAATTGAGTATATACTGCATCAATAAACTACCAAGAGGTAAATAGCTACGGACAAATACAAATGCGCTATGTATCTTAGACCTCCCATACCATACGTGA
This sequence comes from Topomyia yanbarensis, assembly GCF_030247195.1. Lineage (NCBI taxonomy): Eukaryota > Metazoa > Arthropoda > Insecta > Diptera > Culicidae > Topomyia > Topomyia yanbarensis. Next base: position 9,621,693 of record NC_080670.1, on the reverse strand, counting down.
TATGCGTATTTTTTGCGCGTTTCTTAGCCATTGCTGTTTGGTGAATCGCAAAATTCGGTCAGCAATCTGGGTGAAATATTTTGACCATATCATAATTGTACAAATCCATCGGCAGCGGCTCACGAAAGAGCTTGTTTTGTGTCGAAAAGAAAGTAAGTAGGTAGGTAAAATAAACGCAAAAAAAAACTGAGCCGATTGTAATTGAAGTGAACGAGCCAGCGTAGAAGCCGCCATGTGAGATCTTTCAACAGAAATCCAGTTCTGGTACTGTCTGTATGGTGGGCCGGTTAAAGGTTTAATAGTTGAATAAATTGCACCAACCTTGTGTCGAAAAAAGAACTTGCGCATTATGTGTGACAGCTATAGTTAGTACCCAGGTGCGCTAAGTTGTAGGTTTGGAAAAGTGTTTCATTTACCCTGGTAGTTAGACGCGCCTTGCCATAGCAGCATAATGTAGGTCTTAGAATGTGACAAGCCTTTCATGAACGAAATAAATATGCGTCAAGAAATTATTTGAAAACAGAACGTGTTCTTGAGCATAAAATGTCTGTCTATACTCTAACGGAGGTTGTTTAACGGTACATATAACAATTTGGGCACAGGAATTCATGTGTAGTCTGTTCGGTTAAATTACTTTTCAGTTGACGTAACTACAATGACTTAAGCATGTTATTTTTCAAAAATAATAAACTTCACCGCGTTGTAAAAATAATTTTTCATTTTTCTACCAGCGTTTACCGCTTTCTAAAACAGAGGCCCTCACATCGTCGAGAGCCAACCGTGCCGAATTCCATCGGGGTCACCAAACTAGATCATCTTAAATAGTAGTACCTTTTCGTGGGCAAAACGCGCGATCGAGCTCATTAGCATGGGATCACCGATATGTGTATAATAAGATGTAATCAATTACTTTGAACCATACTTAAGCTAAGTACCACCGAGACGTTGAGGCGTAGCGAATGTTTTGCATACATATGTAGGCATACCTACCTTCCTACGTGAGAAACCGTTCCTTTTCGATAGAGGTGTGGTGGAAATTCAAGGTTATGCCAACCGAAGATGGTTGGTGCAGTGGCAGCGTTGGTGTGTTGCTTCATATAGCGGTTGTTTCCTGCCAGCAAAGTGAAGTGCCTTCTTCCGGTCGGGTAGACTTCGGGGCCCGTCGAGCCGTCAGCCCCCGGTCGATGGCAGCGCGGGCAGTCTCTGGTGGTGAAGCAAGCGTGGAAAAACAAACACTTTACAGTGGCGCTACCGGGGGCGGTTCCCAGCTGTCATTCAAATACACCGAAGGTGACAAAGAGGCGATGAATCATGTCTTTGTATTTTCTTCACCTTCGAGTGGTGGTACTGTTGTCTTCGGGTGCATGGGAAGAGCACAAAATAATTCAGAATTATTTCATGCATCCGGGTTTATGTCAGAAGTTTATATTGTTTCGATTTGCCTTTTCGATTTGTGACATATTAGTCACTAATGATTATGTTGATTTTTAAATCATGGTAGATCTCTTTACATTACAATGAACTTAAAAATGACGCTTATTTTTATTTTGTAATATAAAACACCATATATGAATTGAATTGAGTTGGGTTGGGCTAGGGTTCTTAGTACTGACCCTTTTTGGCGACTACCGGTTCTGCGGTACTGAAGCGGGGCCGTACCAACAGGTACCGGTCCTGGAACAATTCGGCCAAGCAAAAAAACTTAAAAACACTTCAGAGTGAAATAAAACGTTCAAAAATATGCTTTTATTGATAAGCTTTCATAGGCTTCCGCCTATCTTTTAATTTCGCCTATAGCATGAGCAAAAAATTGCTCTGTTATAGCAAGCAAACAATTCCTACTACTTTGTTGCTTATTCACTGCACAAACAGTGGTGGTGGTGCAGTGAAATGAGAGAACTACAAAAGTAAAAAGTGGATCCAGTACGAGTACCATTGCGATTGACTTTAAACAAACTTGTGTTGGACCAATAGTGCGCTAGGTAGAACAGTTGCTAAAGGTGAAACGGTAGTGACCGCATCAGATGCGCAATGTGGTACAATAACAATCAGAAATCCAGCCGAGGCGAGAAGTATCATTTTGAAGAAAACCATGCAACACAACAACGAATATAAAGAGGTTTAAGCCAAGATTCTCGTATAAATTGATGATGATGAAATAGAGGTACGTCCACACGATTTTTCACCGCACACTTACTCGGAGTTCCTTAAATGAATCATGTAGAAATACGGATGATTAATCGATTACAGACTAAATTTCAACAGATTTCTTCGCATGTATTTCCAACAGCGTTGGTGTTGTAAGAATGCAGATGACCAAACGCAATACTGCTTCAGGAATCTGAATATATTCGCTCAAATGGCACGTTCCCCGTGTGTAGTAGGGGAATTGTGCCTTGCAGTGTCTTCTCATCATTTCCCTGATCGGAAGAAAAGGAGAAGGAGGAGGAAGTAGAATTGGAAGGGTGGCAAAAATTACAGCACAAAAACAAACAGCAGGTAAGCCGAACTCGCAAGTAGTTCAAATCGCCTGCGAGAACAGCTAAAGCTCATTACCGCATTGCAAAAGAAACTTTAGTATGACTATGAGTTTCAGTCAGCCAAACATTCTAGAAACGCCTTTGTTTGGAGACACCTTTGTAGATTTTTCCAATAATTGTGGTGCTCGGACGAAGTCTAGAACCGGATTTTTTCTCTTATCCAACTTGTCAGGACCAACGAAGTCAACCGCTACACCTGCAATGGCCAACTTAATAGCCCATTCATTACCAGCTATTCGGGAACGTCCGGGCACCCCGACATGGTACATAGTGTTGACAAGGCTTAGTTCTTCGATTTGGGTTCGGCAAGCGATCACTAGCTTGATTTGTTTGAATTAAAGGCCTTGATTGCAGCCTGACTATCGGAACAGAAGCTTATAACTTTGTCGGACATGCTTTTTTGGAGGGCCGATCGTATCCCGCACATAATTGCGAAGGTTTCTGCCTGTAATACAGTACATCCACCTAACGAGTGAGACTGTTCCAATCTCATTTCATGACAGTAGACACCAGCACCAGCACTCCCCTCCATCGCAGAGTCATCAGTGAAACAGACCACTTGCGTTTATTGTTGTCTTTCCACAAAGCCAGACATTCACTCGTCTGTAGAGAAAATGTCCTGTAAGGAAAAGTACATGTGAGTGTAATATAGCAAGAATTTCTTCAACCTATGTAACCATTTGTGACCACAGTCCTATTTGACTGGTAGCAAGATCAACCTGGCACTGTTCCATTGACCAGTAAACTGCAGCCTCTATGCCCGATAGTGTTTCTTATTTAAGGTATATGTGTATATATGTATAACTATGATAGCACAGATATCGTGAGTTGTGAGCTCCGATATGAGGCGTTGTTAGCTTTATTTGCAATAATGCATGCACGAGGCATTTCACGTGGATTAGTCATACTTGTCTTGTTGTAAGCAAAGAAGGTAGTGCTAAGTAACTTTCCAATATATAAGTTTCCTTTATGGAAGTAAGATTCTTCAACCAATGCTATGGAAGCTTTACCTTCCTACATAAGTCGAGATAAATTCATAGTAGCTTTACGTGTACGCTGAAGATTGATTTGTACAATTCTAACCATTGTTGATTAGAAAACTGTACATTTCATTTCCAACATATGTTGCACAACAACTAGAGGAGCAAGTTGCGGTGTACTTAACTTTCAATGCAAATTACTCATTATCAAACAGCGCCGACCTCCAACTCTGGCCAGATCCCTACGTGCCCTATTCGATTCAAGGATAGGCAGTAAATCGGCTTTCGTTCTTTCGCACATTAATATTTAACAGCGAAATGAATACAGGTGTGACTTGGGACACACACTTATTATGTCGGCGCACAGCGAATAATGAGAACTAATCGGAACGTCGCTTATGGGCGATCCCAAAAAAATTATTTCATTATTGAAGGTTACAAATACACTATTTTAATACAAGATCAATATAAACATTTTGTGCATTATCTACGAAAATTCATATACGCATTGATTGTCGATCTGGTAAGAATCTAGTCGAGTTATCCGCTAGAGCTATGCGGAGACGCCGTCTTTAGCCAACGAAATAGTCAAATTCTTGAGCCAGCCGAGCCAATCTATGTATTTTTGGGAACACTGTTAGAATTTGACAATGAAATTGACTGTTGCAATTTTGTCCGCATTTCTATCCGCATATCTCTCCCTGGAGGATAACTAGTTTAGCCTGTAAACACTCATAGTAATAGACTCGCGGATGTAAAAACCGCAAAACTGGCAACTAGAAAAACAAACGTGTTAAACTGGCATCGCCCGAAAATGTGCTAGCTCGAACGTGCTCGACTTTATTCGAACATCTATTTTTATCAAAATAATTTTTCAAGTGGTTCAATATATGAATCAAAAGATAAGTTATACGTTTGATACTGAGCAACAAGAAATTAAGAAAAAAAACAATTTCTTCAAAAACACAAAGTTGATGAAAAAGAGCAAAAAAAAAGAAAGAGCTTTTTGTGCAGTTATAGTGAACACAATAAATATCTTTCTAAATATCATTGTAAAGTACTAATACGAACATGAAAAGTGAAGCCTATAGTGAATAACAAAATACATTTTTTTAAATAAAATCGCAATACTTTTTCTGCTTGTTTGCATTGTATGACGTCATGCTCGTTTGGCTACGGATTTTGACAGTTCGTTTGGCTCGATAAAAGTACCTTCGCTGGTCTATTACTATGCGTGTCTATAGTTTAGCATATTAATATTAAGATTTTAGATTTGTTTCAGTCCATGGACGTGCACGCTCTTTGCACCTGGTTGCCCCGGAGCAAAGAAGCCTACTCTTTATTACTCCACTCGAGCTAATTTTACCTTGCTTTTTATGGATAAACAAATGTTACGAAAACGATTAAACCGTTTTATTAATATTAGTTCGCGCACTTCGATTAGCAGCGATGATCAGAGACCGGAACATTTTTTTCGAAAACTTCCCATATATTAATCCAAAAAGAAATGCCTCCTAAATCCATTTTTCACTCGAAATGTCACACGGATATTCGGCTTACACAATCGGAACCCACTCTAATTTGCATCTGCATGCTCCGAGCGGCGAATCTCTAAACACACAAATCTTCAAAAGTATTGCGGCACCGACCGGAACCACCGCCGGATCGGACCTTTCCCCTTCAATCAGTAGGGTAGAGTAGAAAGATTTTACATTTACGCATAACGAATTCCGATCGCGCGACAGGTTTCCTCCCGAATGTCGCCGTGTCGCAGACGCGAGTCGCATAAATTTTTCAGAAGAAAGTTTTCTCCGCCGAACCGCGATCCCAGCCGAAAACGGTCACTTTCTCCCTCGTGCGCGTGTCATCATCAGCATCGCGCAGAGCCACGCCAGCACCACACCTGACAGTCGCGATGATAATGATCATGATCATGATGATGATGATGATGGTAAATACTGAGCAACAAGAGGAACGAACTTTTAGCAGCACAGCCAAAAAGAAAGCCAAATTGGAGAGGTCTAATTTGGGTATGATTTGTGAATGGAGTTGGAACCCCCCGTCTGTCGAACGGTAGAGAAACTCGGACAGAGTTTGGAACTTTTAAGTACAATACATTTGAATTGTTTTCAAATGTATTGTACTGCAAATGCAGTAATTGAAATGGAAGAAACAAAAATATGCTGAGTTTGCAGCGTCTCTTTGATTCTGCTCTGATTTCAATACATTTTCTAGCATATACTTCTATTAAGCATTCAATAGAGGATAAACCAAATACAGTCGTGGTTCATTGGTTGATCACTTTTTACCAGGACCGCATTTTTTTTTTTTTGGACCTCTACTAGTTGGACCATTATCCAACTAAAAGACATCTGAATGCCAAAATCTCATGCAAAATTTACTTTAACAATCAATCGGAACCAAAAATTAGAGATGTGAACAGATGCATTTAAACCACTAACGTCTCCTTTTTGGCATTAGTAAGTCGGTCCAACTAGCGAATCAAATATGTTAGTCGGACAGAGGGTGTGGCCCAACCAGCGATTCACGACTGGTTTTGCAATGCGAAAAATTTACACTGAAAAAAACGAGAGGCAAGCTGAAAAATATGACTTCGATCGCTGAATTAAATTCTCTATGTAGATTTGTCCAAAAGAAGGTGGTTCTCAAAGTAGTAACTCAATCAGTTATTGTTGCGTTTTGATGTTTTTGCCTCAAAAGACTGTTAACCGTAATCAGTTGGTTATCGAATCTATCGAAATGTCAAACGCATAACTTTGTCGCCCTTTGGGTATAATATATTTTTCATGAGTTGAGGTTAAGCCTTTGAGACAACAATATTTTACTGACAAATTTATATAAGAAATTTTTTTTTTGAGTTTTGGATGTCGCTGAGAACGAATATATGAAAATATCGAAATCATTTATATAAGAGGTTAGAGGTAATGAAACGGCAACAGTTTTCTTTACATTTTCGAATTCGAACTAAACTGAAAGATTTTCTTTATTGAGACCGATCCGCTTTTGGATAATATGTAATACCCGCCATGTTAACACTGTTCTTCAAACGCCTACACTCTTCAATCTGTTGAGTTCCATTTATCACAAATGTACCCCTCGCCAGTGAGCCATGTGAAGACGAGAATTCAGCATTTACCGACCTGGGACCCTTACCCTAATTCAATTTAGAGTTCCTAGTAAGGTGGTATAGCCAGTTTGTTCGTGAAAGCAGGTGTCAAAGTTGGCGTGGGGTACATTTGTACCCCAGTGTGCGGTTGCCGTTAGCGTTTCGTCAGGTTTCATGCTGTCAGTGGAAATGTGACTCGTAACAATACCAGTTTAAATACTGGTTGTTTTACTACGTAAGTAACAATTAGTATTATATACTCGCTTTTAATCATTTATTCAATTAATTTAATTTAATTTTAAAGTAGAAAAAAAATCGGTCTCATTTTTGCTGATTTTTATTGTTTTGTTGCTTATTTTTTATAGTTTATCAAAACAATGGCTCGGAAGTATAATTTGCACACAGTGACTACTGCAACAGTAACGTTGCGTGTTACCAATGTATTACTGGTCTTCGTATTTCCACCACTGTTCGTGGTATTTTCCAAAACACGATTTTTAAACTTTCACTCTTCCAAAAAATTACACTTAAATATCACTAAAATATCGAAATTCCGTTTTAAACCGTTTCTAGACCATTCTTTCAACTTTTAGAATCATTTGATTTTATCAAATCGGTTGAAAATTCACAAAGTTATAGTAATTTTTGTGAAAAAAGTCAAAACCGCGATTTTTTCACTTTTTTTCTTCAAACCAATTTATGTATCATTGATTCAATAAATTCCATACTTTCACTCACGCAGCTGTTTTCGCAATTACAAAACGAAGAAAACGATGTATTATACATTGCTTTTGTTTGCATTTTTACCTGCGAAGATTGCGATCAAACGCGTGGGGTACGTTTGTACCACAGTGCAACGTTCTAGGGTGGAAAACGCAAGTGCAACGTTCTAGGGTTAAGCAAGTAGCTCTTTTCGCGCGATCATGAATTATTCTAGTCTAGGAGCTTCCACTCTAAAATACGGAACATATACATATAGCAGACAACGAGTCTCAGGGCGCCATAGTTAGAGATACACACGTTAGCATACGCATCATAAGAACGCCAACGCAATCAAACATGTAACATAGAAACGCTTGTGCCCTTCGAGATAATATAAATCTGGTCACGCATGCGAACATGAAATCACGATCAACCGCAATACGAATTCAAATGCGATTATACCAATGTCCGTTTCCACACGGTCATGAATCGATCAGATACCATACAATCCATTAAAAAGACCAGAAATATGGTCCAACCATCAAAACACCATACAATGGTCTTGATAACCCATAAATACACCAAAATATATGAGATCTACCGGACCATGGCGAGAGTTTTTTCATGAGCTGGTCTCATTTAACCCAGTCATGCCCATGTTGTTTATAAACAACAACGTTTTTAAGTAGCTATTTAGACTTTTGATTTAGACAAGATTTGCTCACAAAAACAAATAAGAGTAATAAATGAGACTATAACCTTTAATTTGAGTACTAACAGCTACAAGGATAATCTCTAGAACCGAAGTTATTGCAATTAGTCTGATTTGATTCGAATAGAGCAGTGCTACCAGGGTTTACGTTGACAACAAAAAAAGAAATATTCATATATATATTCGTAATTTTGTAATATTATTGAAAACTGATAATTCTTATCAATTTAGACTGTCTTCGACTACGTTTTCCACGCAATTGGACGATTGTAAATGTTTTAGGAGAATTGTATTGAGCATTGGAATGTATAAATTGAGCTGCTTCTACCTCTGCGAGGAAAGCGCCTATCTTTATGAAAAAAGGCTTTTCGTGTTTCTTGATCCTACCGTTTTCAAGAAAAAATAGTTATGAAACCATACATGCACTATGAGAATGTTTGGTATGAAAGGGTGTAAACACTATCAAAACACCATGCCGTAGGGGTGAAATCGGGCCATGGCCATGGGACTATTATGGACTTTTTGTTTGCTCGGGTAGGCCCATGCTTTTAGGCTTCGACTAAAAAGCAAACTCATATACACTAGAAGCTCCAGGGTGCCATCGCCGAATACTATTTTCTAGATCGGAACTATACACTGAATTATAAAATCGCGGTACGCTCGAAAACGCGATTACATGGTTATAAAAACGATGCATGCATGCTTGTGACACATACGCCTCCCGATCAAATCCGCCGATATACAACCGCTCGAGCAGTGTTCGACAATACAACCCTGGTCACAAACACAAACGCGCAATTGACATCACCCACGCAAATCTACGTCCGTGATCTCGCAAACATAAAAACGCTTCTGTGATTAAGTGAACGTTTTAACACCTACGAACGATAATTCGGTATCAAATGCATTTATACAAACGCGCGTTCCCACGTGATCATGCATCAGTAGCTTCAGGAAGCCCCTACCCTCGGTCCTAGCTGAGCTCTCGTGATATGGGGGAACTCACTTTCTTCTAGCATCTGAACCGTACATTTAAAATTAAACATTAGACTCACGGTCTATGCAACCATTCAAGAACCCATGCGAATATGCACAAGACCACATGGTTTTACAATCTAGTTTATGCACGCGAAGTTACATACACACTAGCAGACGTATTGATTTAGATACACACTAGCACACGCGACATACAAACGTCTAAGCGACCAAACACGTAAATATACAAACGCTCGTGTCCTTCGCGATCATCCCCGCGAACTCGCAAACATGAAAACGGCCCGGTGATTATCGGTGATGAACAAAAGATCTTTTGCGTATTTTTGAACATTATTGAACAAAAAAAATTAGTATGTCAAATTAAATAAAAATGGTGGATTTAGATACAATCTTGCGCAGCAGTTTACCGCGGACAACTCAAATTCCGGTCAAGTTTCAGACCTCAATTTTTACCTGAAATAATAAATTGGAATATTTTCTTATTCGGAAGGCTCTTCTGCACAGTATAGACCATTATAGTGTTTGAAAATTGAAATTTCAAATATCTTAGAGTTTTAAAATATATTAAATTTTTCGGCAGTAAATGCGTTAATAACATAGTAAAATAAGATTTTTAAATACATTCTTAGCTCAGTCTGTGCAGAATTAAATCGTCTAAAACAATGTTTACTTGTATGCATAGTTTTTATAGCTCTTGTGTATTTGTGCACGGAATATGGAAAAACATGTTTTTATAAACTGGGCTCTAAAGAATAAAATCAAATTAAAGGAAACTTACAGGCTTGAGATGTTATTTAGCTATACCCTGAAACTTTGCAAGAATACTTATTCTCAAATAATAATTCAAACGATTGAAGCAAAACAAAAAAAAACGATTTTTTGAAGCTGCACGGGTTACATGCCTTTTTATTTTCAAAAAATCGATTTTTTTATTGTTTGATGTTGATTTATTTTAGTTGATGTCAGTTACTGACGAGTGGAACACAAAATATTAAAATCCAGCTTCTCAAAGTTAAGTCTTGTGCCCTTATGCGCAAATTGCTGAATCCAATTTCTTTTTCCTTTACTTTTCAATGTGATGTGACAGATGAAAATAAAAACATCATCATTGCACTCTCGTGCCGTCTGGTGGTCGACATACAGCGTTAGATCGCGAATAGAGAGATGATCGACGGAATGTGTTTCATTCGTTGTACAACCAGTGACAGTAGCAGTTCTACTTCTTTAGAGCACCAAAAACTTCCCCCGATTCCTTGGTCAAACATCATCTTTACCAACATAGTTTTCATAAACTTTTATCTTCTCAATTGCTTTAAATTGCTTATTTTAGGAACTATGGGTTAAACACGGTGTCCTGAAATAAGGCATCTTTGTACTTAGATTTGATTTTCAACGAATATAACTTCACATCTGTTTACACATGCTGCAATTATAGGGGCTCCGAGTGGTCTTAAGACGGCTTTGAGTTAAGCCCAACGTCAAATCGCGAATATACCATAGGCAAATAAAATAATTATTTGTCTATGAATATACTATACAATCGGATCGGTCACTTATTTCGCAATACAAAGTTGTGCATCTTAAAACCTATTCTAAATCCTTTTCTTCCAGTAGACAATAGAGAGCGTTGCATAATATCGGCTTACCGCAACAATCTGTTTACTTCGTTCACAGTTTGTAAGCACATCACTAGCAGCCTTAGGGGAGAGCGGGGCTAGTTGTCGCAACCCTTATTTATTTCGTTTATATTAGATATATTGCGCAGCTCCTCGTTGGTTACTTAAGGGGCAAGAAAGAAAACTATGAAAATCGGAAAACTGAAAACGAAAAAAATGGTGTTTTCCACACCATTTGATAAATCCTTCTGAAAATCAATCATTATTTTCAATTCTGATATTAATTCCCGCCGTGTAAGAGCATCTTCGATCGCGCTATCCAAAACAAGAGAACATTTGCTTCGGGTTCTCGACTATTTTTTTAACTTGCTTTTGCATTGTACCACTTGCCCCAGAGTTGGAATAAATTGATAAGATTTTCTCGCCACGCATTTATAGTGCTAAACTTCTATTCATCAATTTTCTTGATACAGCTCTGAGATGTAACCAACCGTCTGGTTTGTACTGCAACTAATTTTATTTTGAACAATCTGTCTAAATAAAAGAAAATAAAAAAGCAGGAACCTAAAACACTGCCAACTATCCCCAGTCTCCCTTATACTGTTAATTACGTCCATGGCGCATAATCTCCACATCTCTAACTTGGGTAAAATTGCATGACTCTGCCTTCTCCAGTTGGTGGGCAAGCGTACTTAATCTTGTTCGGCACCTAATAAGTTATTTCAATCCTGGCGAATCGGTTCAACACGTTGGCTGTCGTCAAGACAGCCGCTAATGACATGCATAATTTTACATTAGCAATCATAGTAATCGCATAACGGTGCCAGGCTGTGGACATCTCAAAGTCCGCCTGAATCGTCTATGATTTAAGTTACTCATTCCCTCTCATTGTCGACTAGGCTCCCCGCTACATACAGTTATGCAATAGCTCTTGACGTGGACCCCCTTTTCCCGACCAGGCGGCCACTCACGGTCCGTAAGCGTCAACAATGGTTGCTACAGTTCTTTCTTTTTGTATCCAACCAACAGCGCGTTCGATCATAGATGTTAAGCCAAGAGGAAAGAAATAAACATATACTCGACACAACAGCTCTCGATTGCGCCTTCAGCGACACGCAAATACACGGAGAACTGTTGTCTCGGGTCTGTATGCCACCCCGAGACGAAGCCAACTCTCACTTTCACTTCCCAAACAACGGCTCATAAATATAGTCCCTCAACAAGCTATCTCCGAAAACAAACATCATGTAAACAAACGTATGACGTCGAGAGATGTGTACTTGTTTTCTTCCGGTGGTAGTTCGTCGTAACACTGTCAAAACATTCGCTGACGATGACCCCTAGAAATTAATATTTTCTTGTTATTGTTTCTTATTTGCTTACAGAAATCGGCACGAATGGTATGGAATTGCGTTCGATGACCACCCCGAAGCAGCAACGCGAGGACCGGCGGTACTCGATGCCGCACGGAATGCACGGATCGCTACCTCCCGGTGTGGCAGACGATCTGCACGCGTGGTCCATCTATAGGTGAGTTTTTGCTGACCTTGCGTAATTTTGCCCAGGTTCGGCGAACTTGATAATTATCGAAGTTGTAGTAGAAAAATATTAGCGCTGGTTTTTTGAGCAATGTTGTTATAATGTTATAATAATTAGCAACAAGGAAAATGTCATCAAGATAGCGTTAAAACACGGTTCAACTCGTAGGGTGAACGTAGTATAAATAGTCAAACAGAATGCTTCGTCACTGTCGAAGCAAGCGAGGCGACATGGTGGCGCGTTAGTTTTAAAACTTCAAATTGGATCTGGCGCCGCCGGGTGCGTGCCCCTAGTTTTTTTTTTGAGATTGGCGTGTTTCCACAATTAGAACAATTATGAATATTGAAAACTTTTTTCTAATGTCTTCATTTTTAATTCCACTATGTTATAACATAGTGGAATTAAAAAGGAAGACTTCAGAAAAAGTGTTTAATATAACATTTCAGTAAGTCGCTCAAAAACAGTGCTTTTTTAAAGTGACAATTAGGAATAGCTGTGCTATCATGCCAGACGTTGTGCTAATGCATCAAACGAATCTAGACATAACCTTGATGGTTACATGATAACCATTAAAGACACCTGCGTTGGAACGCTTCTCTCCGCCATGTTCCGTAAAGATGAATACACCAAAACGTTGGCATCTCATCGCAGTAACCACAAACAGTGTCCACCTACAAAGAGAGAGAGAGTTAAATACACAGTTTCGAGATACGGCGAAAACAAAACAACCACAAATATAATTATCGGAAATTGTTATCAAAGTTTTTACCAGCATCATTTTGTATTGAACATGGCCAGAAAAAACAACCTCGCCACCACCGGTATCAGCGGGCGAGAGTGAACAAATTTCTCTTCCGATGTTCATTGGATCCTGTCTGCACGCGGTATAGGATGTAGGTAGGTAGGCAAATTTTCGATAGTTTTCTCCCGGACGGGTGTTTGCGGATCGGTGCGAAATCAATCATCCGAGTTCGTCAGCCGCTCAAGTGTTCATGGCTGGTAGCAAGCAAACCAAAAGGTACCACCACAACATCTCAGTTCAGGTGCGAACTCATTGGCGCGGTATGCTTACCTTTTTTCTCTTTCCTGTCTACCTGCCGCTACTGGCTTTGGTGCTAATCAAGGTGAAAAACGGATAATTAGCGGCTGGTTCCACCATACTCACCGCACCGGCTGATTTAGGCAGAGGGTGGTGAAGCGGGATCGCGGTAATAGAGATTGGACCCGCAGCGGAAATGTCTTGAACTGAAACTGGGTTACCCGGGAGATAGAGAAAGAGACGAACAGAGAAAGCAGCATGGATGCATGTGCGGGTCAGTTATCAGTCCACATGGTACTGGCTCGGGCTTGCACGTAGGAATGTGTATGTACATACTATGATCGGCTATAATAACAATCGGCATTTGGTGCTCGTACGAGTAGAGTGAATCATTTGGGAGATATAGCGGGTTCCGATCTTAGTTAGGCATTTTAGCGTCCCAGTGCTATAGCTACTGGGAGCTCCCAAAATTTCGTGAGCAATGAGATATGCTTCATGGTTAAAAAGTAGGCTGGAAATGATTAAATTCAGAGTTTGTATGAGTAGCTATAGAAACGGTAACTATACGTTAGTAGGGATAGGGGCATGATGAATTACCGATTATAGCGAATTGTATGAAACTGGGCTAACAAGTTTGCATTTGTAGGCATATATCTGGAATAACTTGCGTTCCTTCGTTTAGAATTCGTAGTATCTGTAACACTCCGCGGAGATTTAACGTTGTCAATATAAAAGCCATCCTAAGTTAAAACTCTTTATAGCTTAACTTAGGTAGACTGGTCGTAGTTGCCCTCTGTCACTGACCGAATTTGTGAAAATGCACAATGAACTTATACTTAGGAGGAGCAAATCATTCTGACTGTGCATGTTTCACTGACTCAACATTTCTATACGATGGTCAATAACGATGCCGGCTACAACCAATGCTGTTCTACCGAGGAAGGGAAGAAATGTTAGTACGACACCCGCTGTTGATAGAGAGAGACCGGGATTGTCTCTGCATCTCCACGAGCATCACAAGAAAGGAACTGTGTTAGTAGGAAAGGGAAATTAGGTATTTCTTGGTAATCAATACGATTATAGCAGTAGGCACGAAAATCAAACGCGATCCATTTCGAAATCTGGGAACGAGAGTAGCCCGTAAACGAACCCGTACTGATACTCTAAGCAAATTGCAACATCAGTGGGATAACGCTGTAAACGGTAGATGGACCCATCAACTGATTCCATGACTGCACGCGTGGGTGAATAGAGCGCACCGTAAAGTGAACTTCTACATGACGCAGTTCTTGTCTGGCCAATGGCTGCTTCAAGAAGTATCTGAATAGGTTCGTCCACGCGAGATCGCCGTTCTGCATCGCGTACAGTGATGCAGAGGAAATGCCTGAACACGTTGTCTTCGAATGCTCGCGATTCGAGCACGAGTTAAACAAAATGAGAGCCACTGTCGATGAGAACGTTAACATAAAGAAAATTGTCCAAAGGATGTGCGCGGACAAAGAAAAATGGGAGGCGGTGAACAGGACAGTCGTTCAGATCATGTCAGCGTTGTCCTATCCTGGCACTCGACAAGTCAACCTGCACAAGAGAGATAAAGTAGACCACCGGGCGCGACCGAAGTAGGCTAGATCAACCTAACCGACCAGCATCGAGATAACGGTTTCGAGATAACTTTCGACGTCGGGAAATTTCTCCGTCGGAGTAAGCTAGGACCACTGCAGTAGACTAGTTCGAGTAGATCGTGAAGTAGCACCGGCAAATGGACGTCGGGGCGCCTGTGAACTGGACGTCACCCTCCACCCAGAACCACAGGATCGATCTCGGCATCTGTCCGGGTAGCATCGGTTTCGGGATCTTCCGGTGCCGGGCAATTCTTCGTCGGAGTAGGAAAGATCTACTGTCGGAAACTATTCCGAGTAGTCCATAGCAATCCTCCACCCGGAATCACTGGACAGACCTTAGCATTCTGCCGGAATGCATCGAAGCAAGACTAACGCGTCCGTCAACGGCAACGGTAGCGGAAGATATTCTTTTGTAAGGGAACTCTTCGACGAGGTAAGCAAGCTCCACCGTCGGGGACTGCACCGAGTAGCACCGAACACGATGAACTACCCGTATAGGGTTGTCGGGGCACCAGTGAACCAGAAGCAACCCTTCAACCGGAATCGCTGGATCGAATACGGCATCCAACTGGTGAACGCAGAGAGGAGCACATATAGAATATCATACCGAGCAGGTCTGATATAGAGGTCTAGCACGACCAGCTAGACCTGGCATCTTTTTTTTTTTTTTTTTTTACAATGGAGAAGACCTTTATGTCCTAGCCCAGTACACGTGCTATTGGTAGGGTCCAATCTACCGCACGGGGTGCACTGGGGGCGTGTCGGACTCGAATGGTGACCAGCCATTAATACCGACTAAACTCCATTGGGCTCCGCCATCATTCCTCCCAGGAACTACCTCTCGGTATTACTTCTGGGGGGATGGCTGTACTAAATGTACTCATTCACTCTCACTCACGCGTTCATACATCCTGTATGAGGCTTACTTGGGTGCTCTCTCAATCGCACTTTGATTCACTCTCAAACGCTCCCACATGAGGCTGACTTGTGTGCTCACCTTACTCATTCCTTGCTAGGCTTACTTTTGTGCTCGCCCTACCCATCCATGTGAGGCTGACTTGGGTGCTCACCCTATCACCTGATTCACTCTGAATCGTGCCACTCTATTGTACCTTTGTCACTCCCTCTGGCATCCCATGTGGGACATTTTTCTTAGGCCCCACTTCTGACATACCATGCGAGGCTGACTTTTGTGCTCACCTTTTTCATTCCTTGCTAGGCTGACTTTTGTGCTAGCCTCTACTAACCTGTGAGGCTGACTTTTATGCTCACCCTTAACATGCAGTGTGAGACTGACTTGGATGCTCACCCTTTCACTCCTCTGCCACGCCATGAGGCATCGATAGCTTAGTTCCAACATACTACGCTACGACCCTCCCGTCTTGGCATGAGGCAGTCCACTTATACGCCTATACACTCACTCTTCGGTCTTGCTTCGGGGTGGCTGGGTTTACCCCTTACGCGGTTGCCATTCGCTGCGCCAACCTACCTCGACATGAACAGACCATTCACTCTCTTATTTTGCGCTTGGCCTTTTTCGCTCCAGCTAACCAATCACTAGTTAGCCGTGCCCGCCGTCTGTTGCTCGGTTCGCCAGATTACCTGTAGCCTACTGGCAATCTGGATGGTAGCAGCCGAGACTGCGTTCCACTTCTCCACCGTTTGACACATCCGCTGAATAAGGGTATCCGGGGTTGTGTCCCAGCCACAGACGTCAAGCATTGCTCTTCTTTCGACGTCGAACCGATGACATACGAACAGTATGTGTTCGGCAGTTTCATCTACACCTGGGCAGTCCGGGCAGACTGGGACCTCCGCGTGCCCGAACCTGTGGAGGTACTGACGGAAACAGCCATGGCCTGACAGGAATTGTGTCAGGTGGAAGTGAACTTCCCCATGGGGTCTTCCCACCCAGCTCGATATGCTAGGTATCAGCCGGTGAGTCCACCTACCTTTCGAGGAGTTGTCCCACTCACGCTGCCATCTGGCGACCGAGGTCGCCCTGGTGCGCTCGCGGGCTCCCCTATTTCCACGTAGCTCAAAGCACTCCTCATCTTCCCGAATGACCAGCCCGACTGGCATCATGCTCGCTATCACGCAGGATGCATCGTGTGATACCGTGCGGTAGGCAGATATCACTCTGAGGCACATCACGCGGTAGGTGCTCTCCAGTTTCTGTAGGTAACTGGTTACCCTCAGTGCTCTTGACCATGACGGGCCGCCGTACCTGAGGATAGATACGGCAACGCCTGCCAGTAACCTACGTCTACTGGCGCACACCTTTGAGCTGTTGGACATCATTCTCGATAGTGCCGCAACAGCAGTCGACGCTCTCTTGCACGTATAGTCGACATGGCTGCCGAAGGTCAGCTTGTCGTCTATAATGACTCCGAGAGACTTCAGACTTCGCTGTGAAGTGATCGCGACTTCTTCCACATGGAGAACTGCATGTGGTGCCGACTTGCGGTTGTTGACGATAACTACCTCCGTCTTATGATGAGCGAGCTCCAGGCCTCTCGCGCTCATCCATTCCTCCACCGTGCTAATCGCGTGTTCTGCGGTTAGTTCTACCTCAGGAATTGACTCCCCGTAGACCTCCAAGGTTACGTCGTCGGCAAAGCCGACGATCTTGACCCCAGGAGGGAACTTCAGTCTCAGAACCCCGTCATACATGAGGTTCCATAGCACCGGGCCTAGGATCGAGCCCTGCGGGACTCCGGCGGTAATCGGAACCCTTTTCTGACCGGCATCGGTCTCGTATAGCAGTACGCGGTTTTGGAAGTAACTTTCCAGGATCCGGTACAGACCCACCGGTAGGCTAAGCCGGTGTAACGAGAGCGCGATGGCATCCCAGCTTGCGCTGTTGAATGCGTTCTTCACGTCAAGTGTCACTAACGCACAGTATCGAATACCTCGCCTTTTTCGTTGGATCGCTATCTCGGCAGTATTTATCACTGAGTTGAGAGCGTCCACTGTGGACTTACCCTTCCGAAAGCCAAACTGGTTGCTTGACAGACCGTCCGTACCTTCCGCGTACGGGGTGAGCCTGTTGAGGATGATCCTCTCAAGCAGTTTGCCAGTCGTGTCTATCAGACAGATTGGTCTGTACGCCGATGGGTCGCCTGGCGGCTTCCCGGGCTTCGGCAACAGCACCAGTTTCTGCCTTTTCCATCCATCGGGGAAACTGCACTCGTCAAGGCATCTCTGCATAGCTAGCCTGAACATGTTCGGGTTCGCTATGATCGCTGCCTTGAGAGCGTTGTTTGGAACTCCATCCGGCCCTGGAGCTTTGTTCATTGCTAGGGATTTAGCCACTGCGAGTAGTTCTTCATTCGTCACTGGAGCCACCATTTCAACCGTGCCCGCACTGTCTCGTAGTGCAGGTGGCCAGGGGCTTGTGGCTCGAGACGGGAAGAGTACTTCGATAATCGTTGCCAACCGGTCCGGAGACCGTTCTGGGGGTGAGGAGCCCCCTTTGGTCTTGGCCATCACAATCCGGTAGGCGTCACCCCACGGATTCGCGTTGGCACTCTCACACAGGTTGTCGAAACACGCTCTCTTGCTGCTTTTAATAGCCTTGTTAAGGGCTAATTTCGCAGCTCGAAACACTTCACGGCGGTTCTCTCTTGCATCCTCGGTGCGAGCTCTTTGCATCCTACGTCTAGCTCTGAGACAGGCTGACCGTAGAGCTGCAATCTCGGCACTCCACCAGTATACCGGGCATCTACCGTTTCTTGGCAGTGTTTTTCTCGGCATAGTGGCGTCGCACGCGCGTGATAGAACAGCTACCAGCGCATCCCCGCTTAGACTGTCGGTGTTGGCCTCCAGTCCCAGGGCCGCGGTGAAAGCTTCGCTGTCGAAGTGATTGGACTTCCACCCGCGTACCTGACAGGGATCTCCCGCCCTCGGATGCTGCACACCATAGTTGATCTTAAAGCGGATTGCTAAATGATCGCTATGGGTGTAGCCTTCGTCTACCCTCCATTCCATGCCTGGAGCCAGACTCGGGCTGGCAAAGGTCAAATCAATCCACGCCTCCACTCCGTTTCTACGGAATGTACTAGCGGAGCCATCATTAGCTAGCACAGTATCGAGTTTCGCAAGCGCTTCCATTAGCGCTTGACCCCTGCTATTTGTACAGCGGCTGCCCCACTCCACTGCCCAAGCGTTAAAGTCTCCCGCTATTACTACCGGTTTCCGGCCCACGAGGTCCGACGAGAGCCTGTCGATCATCTGGTAGAACTGTTCTATTGGCCACCTTGGTGGGGCGTAGCAGCTGCAATAGAACACACCATTGATCTTGGCAATCGCCACACCCTCGGCGGAGGGGTGTATTACCCGGGAACCTTCCCGTTGTACAGATTGCCACCATTCCAGACCCGTCCGACATCCAATTGCCGTTGCCGGCAGGGATGCTGTACGGGTCTGATAAGAGGGCGACATCTGTCCTCGACTCCGAGACCGACTGCCACAGCAGCTGTTGGGCTGCTGCACAATGGTTAAGATTTAGCTGTGTGACTCTCACGGCTTCTTCTTATTTAACTCGCCGAAGGGACACGAAGGTCCGCCCATAGCATGTTTATGGGCTTGCTTCTTAGCGGTGCAGATAAGGCACTTATATGCCTTAGTGCACCCCCGCTCTTTATGTCCCTCCTCGCTGCAGCGACGACATAGCTTGCTCCTATCTATGCCTTTGCATTCGTATGCTTTGTGGCCGGATTCGAGGCACCGATAGCACCTATCCACTGAAGGCGGCTGGGGTATACTAATAGGGCATACCGACCAGCCGATCTTCAGCTTCCCCCTGGAATCTAGCGAAGTGCATGAGCACAGCCTCCCCCCGAAAGAGTCATTTCAAATTAAACCCGGGGGATCAGGTAAATATCGGACTTCTTGGTGGAGTTTAGAGGAGTAGGGTTCAGAGTTATTTTTTTCTGTTCAGAGTCTCTCACTCTGGCATACGATGGACGAAATCGGTAATATGGTCCAACTACTGAACGTGTGCTGGGTAGGCGTAAAACCTAAAAAAGAAACAAAAAAACATACACAAAGAAGAGTCGTGCTAGGATATGGTGGGATTTAAATTGGGTTCCGCTAAACCTCCAAAAAAGCCATAACCCCGAAAGCACCTCCGACGAAACGAGTCTATGCCGCTTCTGTTAAAATCCAGATTTCAGTAATCTAAGGTCTTAACAATAAGAGCACCCTATCCCAACCGGAGTACCAACCAGCACATCAGGATCGACGCCATCAACATCCTACTTATGTCATACGAACGTCGACGGACAGGACACGGATTACGAATTGCACGGCGACTTTGGGCTGATTAAGAAAGGATGACACCGACTTGAAATGGCGAGTGGACTAACAGCACGGCTGCCTCCGTCCCGCCAAAACCTCGGCAGGTCTTCGGATACGTTCCTCCATTTAGTTGGTGGTACTAGGTTCAGATGGACCATTCCAGATTTTACGCGGATCCGACTCTGAACACTACTCCCCATGAAGGATAGTGTCAACCCTAGCATGACCTCTCTACTTGCATAGATAACCATGAGATCATAAGAGGCGACTACGTACAACGAGTGGAGGTAGTGGTCCGGAGTTGGCACCCAATAAAATGAAGAAAAAAAGAAACTCACACATACGGAGGAGCTGGCGGATTCGAAGGAAAATGTGGTAAGAATCGGATGTACCCAAAAAGATGGGATGTTCTTAGAGTTGAAGAAGGATCCCATGATTAACAGCTCGACATTGCAGGAGACAACTACCAAATCAATGTGTGAAAAAGCAGAAGTCAAAGTCTTAAGCCCGGAGATGATGATTGTGTGCAATGACCTTCATGAAGTCACGACGGAAGACGAGCTGAGAGGTGCACTGAAGCAACAGTGTAACCCGGGCGAGATTCACATGACGATCCGTTTAAGTAAGGGATACGGGGGATCTCAGACAGCGATGATTCGTTTACCGGTAACTGCTGCCGACAAGGAGCTGCAGGTAGACAAAGTTACAGTTGGATGGTCAAAATGCCCATTGCTAGCCGCCCCACGAGTATATAAGCAAGCGAAGAAATGCTTCAAGTGTTTTGATTTTGGACATTTGGCAGGGGCTTGCAAAGGCCCGGATGATCCGAAATGTGCTGAAAACGCAGCGATACGGGACATCTTGCAAGAAACTACACGCAGAAGTCGACGTGCATGCTTTGCACTCCAGCGGACGGAAACAGCCATCAGACGGGTGGCTTTATATGCCCTTCGTACAAAAGGGCGACTTCAGGCCAACAGTAATGGAGATAACCCAGAAAAATCACTGTGACTCCACACAGCAACTGTTGTGGATGTCTACGACAGAAACTGTGTGACGTCGCTTTGATTGCAGAGTCGCATCAAATCCCCTCTGATAACGGTAACTGGGTGGCGGATAGTACGGGAACGGCTGTGATACAAGTTATGGGCAGGTGCCCCAATCAAAAAGTGGTGAAACACTCATACAAAGGCTTCGTGTTCGCCAAAATCAAAGGCGTCTTCGTGTGCAGCTGTTACGCTTCTCCAGGGTGGACAGTGGAGCAGTTTAGCCTATTGCTGGAGCAATTAACCGAGCAGTTGATCGGTCGAAAGCGGGTAGTCATTGGTGGTGACTTCAACGCCTGGGGTAGTATAGTAACCAACACAAAGGAGGTGTTCTCCTCTAGCGAAGTTAGACTTAGTTAGTCATTCATTGACGACGAACATGAATTGAGAATATGTCAAACGTAATGCCACGAAAGCTGGAATCATGCAACAGACGGTGTCCGGCTTACTGGTGCAGCAATATCGGAGCCAGATAGAAAAGAGCGCAAGGCAACGTATCAGGAAGCTGGGGCTTTAAAACGACAGATCAGGCTTAGCAAGTCAGTTTGCCACAAGGAGCTGTGCCGAGAAGTGATGGCGAAAATCAGTTTATCCAGTCTAAGTAACAGCACTACTCTATTTATTTAAACACAATTCTAAACGCGTTTTAAATGTTTTTACTGATAACTATATTGTCTCTATAACTAGGATGAGTCGATAGTTTTGATAGATTCTGATTCATTGGCGAATTGTATTGCAGGCTCTTGGAAAATGCTACATTTTTAATGTTGCCGTGGTCATGTCCTGTACACAATTTTTTACCTTTGTTTAATGAAAAGATATTTTGATTAATTTCTCTTTTGAATCTCTTATCCACTACAGTTTCCTCCAACTAATCAAACAGCTGTTTGCCTCCGTCCACTTACAGACAAAATCTTAACTCAGACTTTGCCGACTCAGCCCTTGGGTCATCGGATAAATCGCCCCAACCGTACAGTCCCCAGCATCGTAGCAACGGCTACCGGGATGATCCAGCTATTTCGAATCACCCCCGCTACGGAGGTTCCAAATCGAATCCACTCAACTCCAATATGTACACCTACCTCAAATTTGGTTTGCCACGGGTATTCCCACCGAACGGTGGACAGCCGAGTCGGAATCGAAACTCGTCCAAGGCGAACGGCCGCGGTAGGGTTAACCGAGGTTACCGAGACAGTACCGGGCCTGGGCCTGGGTCTTCCGGGTACGACAGCAGCGATAACGAAACTCATCGGGGTAGAGTGCCAGCTAATTTAAGGTTTGTTACTTTGGAGTAATTGAATAAATTTGATAGATAAAATTCGATTTTTTAGGAAATACCGTAGCGAATCGGATTTTCGTGCAATCGGAGCGACGAATTCGCGACCAAATTCTCGAGCCCAAGGTATCCCCCTGGCAGCTCTGAAGCAGGCAAACAGCCGTGCCAGCATAGCTGGAACCCACGTGTATAACCCGTATGCAACCAACTTGCGGCATCACAACCTTCGATCACAAAGCGAAGCAGACCTTCTGGCAGAGTGGGATTACGACGATTCGGCAGCATACGGCGAAACGAGACTGTATCCGGAGGAAATCTATAACACACAAAGTCGAAGGCACTCGATAGCGGGGCTTGTTTATCCAAACATTCAAGTGCATTGCTTGGACGTATTGCCCGGGCTTAGGGGTGTTTCGCTGCAAGCCAAGGCCGGTGATTTGTTCGCCATTATGGCCACATCCCAGCGTGAAGGAACAGCACTTGTTGAAGCGTTGGCTGGTGTGCGGTAAGATTATCAACGTTATGTCCTTGATATGGTTCAAAATCGATCTTTTTTTTAGGAAACGCATGAACGGAGAAATCCTGGTCAATGGACAGCAGGTGAACAGACGTATACTTAGGCAACTGTGCGGGTACGTGCCCGATCTACAAACTGCACCCCTCGACCCGCGAATGAGTGTCCAAAGCACTCTGTCATTTCATGCTGCACTCCGTGGCCCGTACGACCGCAGCGACCTCAAGGAACGTATTGATATCCTCGTGGAAGACCTTGGTCTGACCGCTGTACGGTCTGCTAATGTCTCCCGTTTGACTCATTCGGAAAAACAAAGACTGAATGTAGCATGCCAACTACTAACGCAAACATCTATACTGCTACTTGATCAGACCACTGTGAATATGGATATCTTTGATACGTTCTTCCTGGTAGAATACTTACGGCAGTGGTGTAGCGCGGGCAGGATGGTCGTCATGACACTGCAGCCACCGACCTTTGAAATTCTCTCGATGTGCTCCGGAGTACTGCTGCTGTCTGGTGGTAGAACAGTATACTCCGGAAGTAGAGCTGATTTGCCAAGACATATGGGTACTCTTGGGTATCCTTGTCCTCCGTTTAAAAATCCTGCAGACTACTATTTGGATTTGGTAACACTGGACGATCTTTCTGCGGCGGCTTTGCTGGAATCGTCTGCCCGCATCGAATCGCTGGCCAACTCATGGGATCACGTTAATTCAGAGCCACCGCTCGCTGCTCCTGTTGCCAATTTGCCGGAACCAACTAAAAGTGCTGGATTTTTCGGGCAGATTAATGCTCTTGCTAAAAGGTATGACGCTCAATGGAGCATACATGGACTTTACAAGCTATATTTTACAATATTTTCAGGTACATGTCTTACAAACAACCCGGATCGCTGCTGAACTGGATAAGCAGACTTATTCTGGCCGCCGTGTTGTCCCTCTTTGTAGGATGTATCTTCTGGGATGTGCCAGCGTCCGATCCACAGTTAAATCTAAACGATCGATTAGGGTACATACCTGCTATTTATTCAACTAGATTTACGTGAACTAATATTGTATTTCGTGATTTTCTAGCTTCCTTCACTGTATAATAATGCTTGCCCTTTGGCCATTGTTGATACTACAAATCCGCGACATTCAGGAAGATCGACGACATGCGGAAAAAGACCTTCGTCTGAGTTTGTACGGAAGATTTCTCTACATCATAATCCAAACGACACTCAGCGTATTGCCAAGCCTTTGCATATGGTTAGCATATTTGTTGCCGGCCCACAGCATGGCTGGCCTCTACTCGTCATCGAGCAACAATGACACTGCAATATACTTATACATGGGTGAGAACTCATAGAGTAAACACTGCGTAGAAAACTGCTCACAAGCTCAATTTCTTCCAGGTTACATGTTACTTTACCTTATGGCCATACAAACGATAGTGTTATTCATTGCCCACCTGGTGTCGTGTGGAATTACTGCAACTATCATAACCTCTCTGGTGCTGCTGTTTCTGTCCGCCGTTGGGGGCTATTCCATCCATTCCCGAAACGTTCCCGACTACCTGTTGTGGGGTGAAGTGGTATCACCTGAAAAATGGATCTTGCCATTGTTCACCGAACAGGAGTACAGCCCGGAAACTCTCACCGCCCTCATCAGTCAGCAGATGTGCCGGAACAAGCAAGTAAGTAGTGTGGGTATTAGAGTGCCCAGAAAAAGAGTAATCCTGAGCAACTTCTATGTACCACCAGTAGTGTCTTTTTCAAATTTTAACAAAATCTGATAAGTCTAGCTACCAGATCAACGTGGTTGAAGATTGTGTGGGATTTTTCAATAATTCACATGAACAAAACTCATCCCTTTGGTGAATCATATGCCAAGGAAACTTCACTCTTCTTCAACTCACTCTCGATCTTCACGATTTCGATCACGTGACGTATGAACAGAAATCTGACCTTGACTGTTCGGCACCTAACGTCATCAACAATTCGTTATTCGTACAGTTCCGGACTTCGACATTATGCTTTAGACCGTACAGACTGTGCTGTAATCTACACTCCAACTTCACCTTTCCCGGCTGAACGAATCCCTTCGGTGGCTGCAGATACAGATCTCCTTGTAGTTGGCCATGGAGATAGATTAGACGACCACCTTATTCTGTCCAACAATCGTCAATAGAATCCGAAGAGTGAGCTGCGTGACAATCGGAACTACATTCTTTTCTCTTATACACCCACTGCTGCATGCCCGACTGTGTACTCCATCAACGACAACGTTCCTTTCTTTATTATCTTCAGTCATGGTTGCTACCCACAAAACCTGATCCGTTTCTTTCACTGCCTCTTCGTGACATCTAGACTATTCTGTAACCGATGTTGCAATCTCAACAACATCCTGGCCTAGCCCTGATCATAAATTTGTCAAGAAACCTTTTATACTTTGGGCACTGATTCTGAATCCACTTTCCCCTTTTATCTATCGTCACAGGTACAGCATCAGGAGATCATCGTTCAGCAACCCTGTCCACCGCCGAACGGAACCGCCGTGCTGGTCGATCACCAACTGCTGGCCCGGGATCACGTACTCGATCCGACCGATATGTACTCCTCAACGGTACTGGGATTGCTGCTTACCAGTATCGTGTTTTTCGCGCTCACCATGTTTGTCTTTCTGATCAACTGTCAGAATCTGTTCCGGACACGAACCGATCGTCGGCAGAAGCGCGTCTAGAATACCGATGCCGCAGATAGGACTTCGCAACGCACCGGGACAACTGTACTAATATATTCGTAGGGCAATCCGATTCGAACGAGAGATAGAGGTTTTAGTTGATTTTTTATTTAATTGAAATTATTAGATGGTACTATTTTGTAAGTATAAGTATGGAAGAATGAGATCGATAGCAATCTATTTAAGGTTTTTAATCGAATGTTTTAGAGAAGCAAATAAATACATCACTGAGAATGGTTAGTAGCGAACATGAAGGATCAATCTACAAAACACAAAACAGATAAAAATAAGTTGGAAATATATTTTACGAAAAATTGTTAGCGATAATGGTCCCTAAATGCGAACGAAATAGATGCATACATACATTTCAATGTTATGCTGAAAGCGCTTAGATAAATACAGTTTAATAAAGTTCATTTTTTAACAAACAGATGCATAAAAATTGCAATATTTCTTAGCTCCTGAGCTAAATTTTATACCTTAAGTATTAGCATGGTGATGAATTGCCATTATTTATTGGTTAAATGTATTCAGCCATGTTTACAACTGTCTCGGAAATATCTTCACTAATTATCGTCATTGTAGCCGAACAATCTAGATGCACCAGATCATCATTAAATGTATTTTATATTTACAGGTTACTCGATCTTGGACCACCATTTTCCAGTTTCAGCGGGTATCAGCGATTTGTATAGAAGTTTTGTGAGCATCTGTAGGCTACGGAACATTATCTGCAAACGATATGTCCAATTCGCAGCTGTGTAACATGATTTTTTACCTAGCGGCTAACATCGTTTTTACAAATAACTAGTATATAAACTCACCGACAACCTCATACCGTACTTTTGCAGTATAACGGCGAATGTTGCTTGTTGAGTCTTAAGCTTCAAAAGTTTCGAGATTCATCAGTTGACATCTATCTTGATACGAAAGAAGATTCAATGGATTACACCACGAAAGATTCCTGAGGGCAAGTCGAATACACCTGGTTCCATGTGACATAATTTAGCACCCAGACACAATCCGTACTGGCACCACCTTCAGGCATTACTTCGGGGAGGTATTATTTCATATGCATAGCACCCGTGCTAGTCTGACTACACAGTAGTTAGTTCCTTCAATATGGTTAGAGCACCAATCTTCGACACATCACCAATCTTCGACCATCCCCACAAAGTAGGCCATTTCTGTACGACAGTAAAATAACTAACTGTGGGTCGAGCATTAGTGCTCTTTCCTGCGAGAGCAATCTGGGCAATTCTGCGCCAGGAGAGGTATAGGGGAGACGCTCTAGTCGTCGAAGCAAATAACGGTGCTGCGATCCTCAAAAAATGTGCTAAATTGCTCCCCGCAAAGAATCCCGGAAGACACCGCCGTGTTCTTCCCAGGGGGAGCCGATGTCCACCTTGCTTCGCCCTCCTTGGCTATTAGCTGGGAAGGAGAGCAAGGCTCGTTCGGCTTATTCTTCCCAGCGAGGGTGGTTTGGTGCGTCCGGATCCTTTACGGTTAGCGGGGGAAGCGAAAACTCTGTGTTGATTAGCTTCCCCCGACGGCGATCTCCCACCAGAAATACTATGAGTGCCCAAACTAGACGGGAATCTCTTCCGTCACACACGCGCACTTCGCTCATAAGCTATTGTGGTGGTAAACTTTCTGAAATAATCGACGTCTGTCTTCAATCGTGGTTCGTCACTTTCTTTCAAAAAACTCGATGGCCGCCTTCCTCACGAACAAAACAAAACGTTTAACACCAAAAAAACCGCACCACCGCATAGCTGTCATCGTTATGGTACAGCATAATCAGACCACTTTTTCAGCGAAAGGAGAGCGGTAACCTAACTAAACCCTATGTTACGTATACACAAATGTTTAACAAAATTTTCTACACCTATCTGCACGCACAAAACCGTTCACAAACGCGAAAATATACAAAAAAAAATACAAACTAAATGTGAACGGTATCGAACAGCGGTGAGCATAACTTTAAGTAAACAAATAAACTCTACGGAGTGTATACACAAAAAAGGGTATATTTCCACCCAGTGCTTAATTGTTACCCTGACGGGTTACTTACAAGCTTTGGATCAGGAAGCAGTGGTCGAGTTCAGGAATCACAACGGAAGAAAGAGCAGATGCCAATCAGGTTGAGGAAGTAGCGATCTGCTTATCGCTGCCAACCAGCTTGTGTCGACCGATAAGATCAATGTCGGATGGTCGGTGTGCTCGTTACGATAGATCCCTAGAGCCACTAAACAAACGGAGAGGTGTTTCAGGTGCCTGGGTTTCAGCTATCAGGCAAGAGACTGTTGAGGCCCGGACAGATCTGATCTGTCCAGAAAATGTGGGGAGAAGGGACACGTTGCTAGAGACTTCGCAAATCAACCAAAGTGCTTTCTCTGCACAAATGAGGGCGGAAAGGACCACATGACGGGAGGCTTCTTATGACTAGGGTACAAGATGGAGTAATCGCTATCATTGCGATATTGCACGGCAACTGTTATAGCAGTCAACAACAGCAACGAAGCGCCACGTTGCAATTATTGCAAAGCCGTATCGTGTTCCTCCCGATAACGGTAAATGGGTGGTACATAGTACAGGGATGGCGGCAATCCAAGTTTCCCTATCCAAGAGATGGTGAATAGCACACACGAAGGCTTCGTGATCGCCAGAATCAACGGCGTATTCGTAAATAGCTGCTACGCTCCTCCACTGTGGACACCTGAGCAGTACAATCGGATGCTGGACGCGCTAGACGACTCGTTAGTCGGACCAATGCCGGTTGTTATATGAGGAGATTTCAACGCTTGGGCCGTGGACTCAACGCTTGGGCCGTGGTAAACTCAAGAGTTTACAAGCCTGCTGGAAGCCCTGACGAAGCTGGATGTAAAGCAGTGCAACGAAGGTTCCGCTAGCACATTCCGTAAAGATGGCCTGGAGTCTATCATCGTCGTAACATTCTGCAGCGCGTCGCTTGTGGATAACATGAATTGGTGAGTTAGTGAGCAGTACACACATAGCGATCACCAGGCGATCCACTACACCATTGGTCGAAGGAATAAAATTATAACGCGGAGAATGAGGACTGGCGATCGAAAGTGTGGACAAGGATCTTTTTGTGGACGCTCTTCATGCTGACAGCCTCGCTCCAATTTCGAATCCCGACGAGCTATCGGAAACATTAGCGAGGGCGTGTACAATAACAATACCGAGGAAAATGGAACCGAGGAACTACCGGTGTCTGGCGTACTGATGGAACGAAAGGCTCACCATCCTCCGTGCTGCATGGCCAAAATCCAGAAGACGTGTTCAGAGAGTAAGATCTGAGGCAGTCAGAGAAGAGTATAAGGTAACTTTCCGGGCGGCTAGGGCCGCTTTTAAACGCATGCTTGTTAAGTCTACCTGTTATAAGAAGCTGTGCAGAGAAGTACACGCTAACCCCTGGGGCCACATTTACCGTGTCGTGATGGCCAAGATTAAGGTTCTGAAGATTATCTTAGAGGAACTTTTCCCGAAGCATGGCCCAATAGCATGGCCGCCTACACCGTACATTGATGCAAACGATGGAAATGCTGGTGACAATGGAGTCTTTGAGGACGAGCTTCTTATGGTGGCAAAAGGGCTGAAACAACATGACACTGAAGACCACGATCCTGACCTTTCCGAACATGTTCAGGATAGATCTACAGAAATGCCTGAACGAAGACTACTTTCCAGATAGATGGAAGATCCAGAAGCTGGTGTTGCTGCCAAAGCCAGGAAAACCACCAGGAGATACAGCCGCCTATATTATGTCTGCTGGATATTGTTGGTAAACTTCTGGAAAGGGTCATCCACAACAGGCTGACGAACTACGCAGAAAGTGAGACGGGACTATCGCAATGGCAATTGAGATTCCGAAAAGGTATCTCGACGGTGGACCACATCCACAGTCATCGTGAGCGTGGAGAACATAATGTACAACGGAGTGTTAACACTGCAACTGCTCCGGAGAGTCGAGATCGTCGGTTTTACAGATGACGTTGTCCTGACGACAACCAGCGAGACCCTTGAGGAAGTGGAGTTGTTGACGGCAGAGACAATAGGCATCGTGGAAACCTTAGTGACTGATGTCAAGTTACAGCTGGCTCACCAGTAGACGGAGATAGTCCCGATCAGCAACCGAAAGAATACACCTCGTCATAGTCAGCATCGACACCTAATTCCATCGATGGTGCGCAGAAGCATCTGAGTATAATAATCGACGATCGGTCGGCCATGTCGACTATGTATGCGAGAAGGCTGCGAGGACAACTAACGTATTGACAGGGATCATACCGAACATTTGAGGAGCAAGATGCAGCACGAAACGTCTTCTCATTCTATACTTTGAGGTATGGCGTACCGGCCTGAGCTGCTACGCTGAACTCAAAGACGATGTAGACAAGCACATTTCACCTAATGGCTGTTCATGCCGTGAACGCGTACAGACAGATATCGTCAGAAGCGATATGCGCCATTGTCATCTACATCACTCTAACTGAGAACGTGGAATGCTACCAGCAGAGGAATACATTGAATACAAGGGGGCTGGTCAGAGCGCACTCGTTGGCTAAGTGACAGCAAGAGTGTGACAACGCGGAGAAAGGAAGGTGGACCCACCGACACATCCCAAATGTGTCGGTGTGGGTGCATAGGAAGCAGGGCGATCTGAACTTCCATTTAACGCAGTTTGTCCGGGCACCGATGCTTCCAAGAGTACCTGCATCGCTTTGGGTATGCTTTGTCACCCCGTTACGTGGAGTGTGAACGTGCAAGGGACGCCAGAACACGTGGTCTTCGAATGCCCTGCACTCAAAAAAATCCAAACGTTAATTCTATTTGCTTCGAACCACTTAAAATTCACATGAAGAAGAAATGCTAATATTATACAGCGCACACATACCTTCTATGTGTCAACTGTATAAACTATGTACGCGCACACATAAGTTATATGTGCGT
Organism: Topomyia yanbarensis; assembly: GCF_030247195.1. Classification (NCBI taxonomy): domain Eukaryota; kingdom Metazoa; phylum Arthropoda; class Insecta; order Diptera; family Culicidae; genus Topomyia; species Topomyia yanbarensis. The sequence goes on along the minus strand of NC_080670.1, from coordinate 9,590,983 downwards.
ATTGTTATAGAATCGGGTTTTATGTGCCTTATAGTTATGAAATGTGAATGTAAGATTAATATTTCTTGTAAATACACGCATTAGGTTTATGAGTTAGCAAATAGTGTCTATATGGCACCGCTAATTGCAAAAATTTATGTGTTAAATCAATAGGCATAACGTTTACATTTTTATCAGTGTAGGTTCGAAGAAATTCGATGGGGTATCCCCTGCGTGACAGTCGACAATATCGTCGATGAAATGTGCTACGATGAGCATGTTGGTTGCAGACAACAGAATGTGTCGAGTATACTCTCCTAGTCGCAGCAGGAGTGACGAAGGGACCAACAAAGCAGTGCTGGCGACGAGAAGGCCGCCGTGAAGCAACCGCCTCAGCCTCTTGAGTAAGGTATAACTTCACACATACATTATGTGAAGAATTAGGGTAAAACGGTTATACACGTTTCGTGCAGTTATTCTATCTTCAATGGACTTCCATGATTTTTTTACATGAGAATTACTACTTTTGATCAGCCGCCTTCCGCCTCTTTTTGAAATGTTAAGTAAAATATAACTCCACGTTTGAATTATGGGATGAATAGAGGTAAAATGTATACAAACATTGCGTGCGGTCATTCTTACTAACTTTTATCGATTCCTCAGTCTATTTTACAGAAGAATTTCAACTTTTCATCATCCGTATGCAGCCTCTTTCCGCGAAGCACAGGTAGGAATTGAGGTAAAACGAGTATACACGTTTCGTGCGGTCAATTCAACTATCTCCAATCGATTCCTCGGAATTTGGTATGTTTGTATGTATATGATTTACCGGCTCCCAAACGGCTTAACCGATTGCCGTAAATATTTATACATTGTAGACATTTGTTTGTGTTCTATTGATTGGAGATTATCTGTCCGCCAGATGGCGCTTCGGAACAAATTGTGTTTCACTCCTATTTCGTTGAAAGTCGCAGTAACGCGCGATGGGTATTAGCGAGTTTAACATAAAATAATCACTTTTGATCAGCCGTTTTCAGCCTTTTTCTGATCAGTCGAGTAAGTCTAGTCCGCATTTTTATTATGTGAAGAATTTAGGTAAAACGGATACAAATGTTTTGTGCGGTCATTCTAACTATCTTCAATCGATTCCCCAGAATTTTTTTCATAAAAAATACTACTTTTGATCAGCCACATTCAGCCTCTTTCTGAAATGTAGAGCCAGGTCTAACTTTATACTTGAGTTCTGAGAGGAATTGTGGTAAGATGAGCACACACGTTTCGGGTGGTCAGTCTAACTATAGTCAAACGATAATCTGGACTTCTATACATAATAATTTCCACCTTTGTTCAGCCACATTTAGACTTTTACCGAAATATAAAGCTAGGATTAACTTCAAACTTTAGTTGTGCGAAGAATTGAGGTAAAATGGATGTATACGTTTCGAGAGTTTGATCTTATTAGCTTCAACCGGTTTTCTGGGCTTTTTAGATAAGAATTACTAATTTTGATCAGCCGTATTCAACTTTCAGTTGAACTTTATAATACAAATTCAACACAATTACAAATTTTTATTCCACAGGGATTTGGCGTAGCCAGAAATTTGGTTTGGAGGGGGTTTTGATGAAAATCGCAATTTTTTTGAAAAAATGCTAAAATTAATAATATGAGTTTGATAAATTATTGAAAACACAAAAACATAAGTAGTCTAACAGATGTTATTCCAGTCTACAAACAAGAAGGATCAACATGGAACAGTTTTTAAACCTCTATAGATTATTTTCTTGTATAATATGTCAATGAAGTCAAAAATTGCGATCTTTGGGATGTGGGATAAATGATCTAAAAAATGTTCAACGTTCAAGATCACCTAATATAATAATCCTTGACTTTGAAGGTTTGACAACTTCGGGAAGTTATCAACATAAAACAGCGCCTGCCTTGATATAGACATTTTAGTGATTAACTCTCATAAAGGTAATTATGGTGAATTAATTTTTCAAAAATATTAAGAGACATGGTGCCTTCAGCAAAGTTTTTGATAATGTCATTTCAAACAATTTTGTTGAAAATATGAAGGCTACATGAATTCAACATATAGGGATTTAAATGGACTGGGCCTGCTATATTTCTCCTTAGTGAAGAAAAATTTAGGTGAAAACTATTTTTTTCTACGCTACGGATAAAATTGTTTGAAACAATCATTGCGAGTTGAGAACACAAAACCTATAACTAAATTATGGATGGATGGAACTGAAACTTGCGTTTCGACTTCATCTCATCAGAATCTGACACTAACTTGCTGGGCGGACTAAGCTAGCGCCGAATTGATGCTAGCTCCTGAAAATGGAATCACTCTTTGTGTTTTTGGCAATATTTATTATTTAATTACCGCAGAAGAGATTTATCAAATACAGTAATTTCAGAATAGCTTGTTGTAAAGGTTTTCTACTACTATATTTCGATACTCTGAATATGTGGGATATTTATGTCTTTGACAAAGTTGTTTGAAATAGCACTTTCGAAAACTTTGCTGGAGACATTAAGTCTCGACCCAAATTTGGTTGAAGAGTAATTCTTGTCTATAATTACTTCTAGGAGGATTAACCGTCAACATTATTCTATCAGCAGATGAACAGTTTTACGTTTTGAAATTCTTCAATGTTACTTAACACCGAAATTTGGCAGTTTCGAATGAATGTGATCGTGACCGTTAAAAATTTATCGAGCATTAATTTTACTTTTCTTCATTAGTCAACCTCACAACTTGCAGTACTAGTACGTAGCACACAAAATTTTAGTACGCCATTCATTGCATCCTGCTAAGAGGCTATTCATATAATTGATAATACAACAAAAATCCAATGCTCATAAAACCGATCCTGACCTGCTAGAGACAAAATTACATCAGCTTTCAACTAGTTTCTGAAATGTTATTCTTGTTGTTAACCATATTGAATTGTTGTCTAAACTCTACACAATCTAAAAAAATACATTTTCAGCAAATGTTGAAATGTATGTAAGTTTTCGGTAAACAAGCTTATGTTTTATATGCAATCAACCTATTCAAATTTAGATTCCCATTCGAAAAATTGTCTCTAATCCATATTTTGAAGCATCTTTCCAAAAATGAGCTCATAATAATTCAGACAGTTATTTTATTTTACATTGAAGTAATTTGATAACTATGGGATTTTGGCTAAGAGATAAGTTACAAGATCCCCTTCCCACAATTTTCCAAAAGTTCTCATGACGCTTTAAACGCAGCTCTCAATGTAGTGATCAGAGAATATTTTTCCAAAAATATTTTGTGGAATATTAAATTAAATTCGTCAAATTTTATTTATTAATTTTGGTTTGGGGGGGTTTTAACCCCCAAAACCCCCTCCTGGCTACGCCACTGCAGGGTACTTATACAAAGTAATCCATAAAAATAATTGACAAAGAAATCTCTCGATATCTACCGAAAGCAAAAATAATACGATTTTTTTTATTTTATAGGGTGGTCTTATTATTTTGTCTTACACTGTATGTGAAATGTTTGGTGCTTCAGTTGCAAAAATCCGATAAATGTTGTGTCGATGATATATTGAAATGTTGATGACTCATTTTAAAGTAATAGGCTGTTTATACATACGACCGAAATGTACTATTTATCTGAGGACTATTAAAGCAATAAATCGTCAACAACAGCATGTACCCAAACTATGATGGAAAAGTGCAATAATAGAATCTCCCATCAGCTGATTGTAGCGAAATTACCATAGATCATCATTATCAAAGTCGATGGTAGTTCATATGACAATTTGATAATTGAGATAGATCCATGCTAGAACACAATACATCTGTAAATAGCACAACAATAAACCATCAAAAAACGATTAGCGTCAAAGGACATCGTGAACTGCATTCAAAACATGCAACAGCTGAACTTGACTGCATCACACGATGATGCAGCAAATTTTGTACTTTTTCATGATCAAAAGTAGGTTAACATTTCTAATAGATATGCACAAAGGAATAGGGCAAATCAAATTGTCATAATTCAGGTCGTTAGAACTATGTTATGAAACCGGCACAGAGGTTACTCTTCTGCTCATGGTTTACGAAAAAAAAATCAAGTCCCACAGGTGGTTCAACTTCGAGCCATTTCTTTGTTCTCGTTTAATGCACACTCAAACAGGGGAAAAAATTCAAACATATGATTACAGAACGATCAAGACTCACCTCCTACGTCTGCTGTATATCCCTTCTACGTCGTTTGATTTCTGGTTTATTTACGTTTAGTATACAGTTAATATGCCGGTAGTACCTACTGCGGGTTGGTCAACAAACTGCGGAAAATTGATCTTCAGTAATCCTACAACTTTTTTCATTTATTCATAGAATAGGACGTAAGTAACATTGAGAGCCTCTCTTTGTTTACTTTCTCTTTCGACTATTACGACGTCACTATTACACTTTACACTAAATTTCCAGTAGTACATATCGAAAGCCGATGGTTTTTACTTGAAAATGTAGAAATTACCGAGTAATGAACAGAAGAGAAAGACCCCAAAGAGAATCTCTCATTGTTACTTACGTCCTATTCTAAATTTTCTCTAGACCCCTGTTCTCTTTTCACTCAGTGCCTATCACTGAGCGGACCGCAGAAAGGCGGCTTCGCAATCTTGACGCTACAGAGATAAAAATATCACTGTAGTATCTATTGATTTTACACATAGATTTTCGCGATTAGCGACATTGACATTTAATAGTTTCGGCACCTTCTATAGCGACACAGACATATTATTTATGTGTGAACTTGTTCAATTTTACAGTTTACACCTAAAACGTATGTTATGTGCTTAATAAATATATTTTTGCGCAAATAATTGGCTGCTTGGACTGTACAGTCAAATTATTTTGATAATAGATATTAGCCCACCTGATCTTTTTATTTATTTTGAATTAGAACAAAACCAAATTAGATTTTCCGTAACTACGAACTCCCTCTCTAATACCAATTAGACCTATCACAAATTACATTGTTGCTTTTAGCACATTTCATGAAACGCGCAATTCTCTTAGGCCTTATACTGTATTCCAGTACGTTTGACTGTAGTTCACGGAAAAGTGTTGGTATAGGTACGTGAAACAATACATTTGACCATATAAAACAGCTGCACTTTTCCTCAGGTATATGAACGAAAGTTAGCGAAAATTGTTAGCAACGAGATTTTAAGAATGAACACATGTTATTTCTATTTTGCTCACTAGCATGTCATATTCATTTAAATCAATTCATTCGATGCATCGCTCAATTGTGTGTGCAATTTAGCTGGAGCTCTTTCTCACATATAAATGTGCATGCAAATTACTTTCTGTGCCAACTGAGCAACGACTAAGTATATGAATGAAAAACTCGAAACCGGTTTGCTCTATCGAATCTTCGTTCTCTCATCCAAAATCTCACCAGTTCCATACGTGGTGTGCACCTGACAGCACCATGAAGCGACTTCTTTTCGCCTTGATCGTAACCGTTCTCGCGTGTCAATCCGTAGCCCAAGAAGGTCCGTCGTCAGCCTTCGTAGGAAACGGAATAATTCCTGATGTCATCGCCGTAGCTCCCCCTGCAATCGTCAAAGTTTCATTCCCCTCCGGACACGAGGTCAACCTCGGCAACGAACTAACTCCAACGCAGGTCAAAGATCAACCGTCCGTCAGCTGGGATGCCGATCCGAATGCACTGTACACGCTGATCATGACCGACCCGGATGCACCCTCGCGAGCTAAACCGAAGATGCGTGAATGGAAGCACTGGCTGATCACTAACATTCCCGGCTCCGATGTAGCCTCCGGGGAAACCATTGCCGAGTATATCAGCTCCGCCCCACCGGAAGATTCGGGATCACATCGGTACATTTTCCTCGTTTACAAACAACCCGCTGGAAAAATACAGTTCGATGAACCCAAGCAGAGCAATCGGTGAGTCCTTGTTCTTATTGTTTGCAGAGTGACACGTGTTCCGGTTCATCAGAGCTGCATTAAATCTTAAAGCGGACACGAGAGGGACACGGAATGTTGTCAATAAATTTTTTTGCAAGGCTGTCAATATTTTTCAGATGCCCTTGTGCCATTGATATATTTATCAATAATTGGTTTATTGCCAACGTTTCGGTTCGTGTAGGCCAGTGGTTTTCAACCAGAGACGAATTCACCCGCAGGGGTAAATTAAACTGTTGAGGGGGTGAATTATGCGGGGTAAATTTTAACTTGTTATCCTAACATTCAGGTTGGATATTTGTCTTTATACAGGGTGCGCCAGCTGGATGTATCCTTTGTCAACATTGAACAACTCCGCTATTTTTCAGCCGATTTTCACAAGTAAACAAGTTTTTTTAGGATATTTAATGCCATTTATTATAAACTAGGTTTAGAATACAACGTCGATTAAATGACCACCCCTATTTGATACACAAAAAGCAGCTCTTTTGCGGGCATTTTGCATGATATTGGACAGCAGTTCGGGCTTAATCGCAGCAATTTCAGCTCGTATAGTAGCTATGAGTTCGTCAAGGTTCTTAAGTTTGCTAGAATAAACTTTACTTTTCAAGTAACCCCACAGAAAAAAAGTCTGGTATCGTTAAATCCGGAGAACGAGGAGACCATTTCAAATCACCATTTTTTTAGACGACGCGTCCTGGGAATTTGCTCTGCAAGAACTTGATTGTAGCGGCTGCGGTGTGAATTTCTGTTTTTTAGACAATTTTTCGGTATTTGTGGACATACAAAGTGCGCCAAAATACAACGGTAGCGTGAGCCGTCGATGGTCTCTCCCGGGGCCGGGTTATCGGAAACACTTTTTTACCGCTACAACAACTTCATTGGAACGTTGCGTGCGCTGTCGAATAGGAATCTGGGGAGTTCCTACAGACCCGTACTCAAAGAAATTCTTCACCAAATTACGGATTGTCTTGTTTGTAGGTGCCGAATGCCTGCCATATTTTTTACGATAGGCACGCACAGTTTTCACTATTGAACGATCGTTTTCAATGTAAAGCGCTACGATTTCAGCGCGTTTTTTGTGTAAATCGACTCATAGCTAATATGGCACTAAATGACGTTTCAGAATTGCATTTGTCTGCAAAAAAAGGGTTGGAAAATGGCGGAGTTGTTAAACGTTGAAATAGGATACATTCAGATGGCGCACCCTGTAGGGTTTCAGTATATCAAAAATTGTGATGCTTACTGAAAAAAATGTGTTTAAGATTATTATGGTTTTCATCCAATTGAAAATCTCTTTTTTCTGACAGGATGGTAAGTAATTCTTAAAAAGAAGTGCATCATGGGTTGAAAACGACTGGTGTAGGAAATAGGAAAAGCAATCATTTAAATTTACGCATTCTTTTAAGGTTTAACTGAGACAGCTTCGAAAGGCGTGTGTCTTTGAATAGCAGTTTTTTCGCTATCCTTTACCTAATCTTCGTGAATAGCAATGCACGTATTCGGTACATTCTTAGAGTACTAGTTATACATTCCCATGAAAATCTATTTTGAATATCTCTGTTATTTATGGATGATTTTCCGTCTTTGCACTACCAAACAATTCGGATTTAACTGCAGTGATGCTATTCTCGTTCGTTCGCGCGTTAAAAGCCGTTCTCTTTCACCCGAAATACCGAGAACACTCTTAGTAGTCCATGCTCTTCGAGCATTCATACTCGCCTATACTCTTCAATGTATTTCTTGCTTGCGAGGTAACACAGCAGACGAGCATTCGCGAGCAAAGCTTCCTATAAATGCGCTACCTACTAGATGAAAGCTTGCAAGAAAGCTTGGGTTTCTCGGGAGCATTCCCGCTCGCGGTTTTGCTTCACTCGATTGTGAACGATGAAGAACGCTAGGCATACTATTCGTACACGCCCGCGAACGAACGGGCTTGATGTGCTTCTCGCTCGATTTGCAACACTGATTAACTGCTTGTTATATAGTTTAAGTATCCAATATTTCACTATCGAAAAACACGTAAAAATGAATAGATATCAGAAAACGTGAAAACTCTCATTCATTGAGTTAGTCTACTCCGGGCAGAGCCGTCAATAGGGAGCACCTAGCGACTCAATCAAATACCGCAAGATTTTAAATAGATATGCTGTGTATCTGTTTCAGTCAGTCGTTGCATGCATTTCCAATTAGCTACATCATGACTATATCTTCCGAACAGTACAATAAGCGGTAATAAGAATCTTTCAAGAAAAAACCTAAGTTATAAAAATTCATTGTTGTGAGACAAAAACCAAATACTGCTTTTAAGAAACCCCTACCAACACATAGATATATATCGTTATAAATAAATAGTACCCTTAATTCAGTTACTCCAACTTAGTCGTTACACAAGTTTGCCAAACGAAAAATATTTTTAAAATGTTGAATAAAAATGTTTCTAGGAATGGTATTACCCCCTTAAGAAAAATAAGGGTGCTAGCCGATTTATAGCTGTAATCCAACTTTATGAAACTCAGCTGAAGACCCCTAATCACAAAAACATCAACGATAGCTAAAAAATACTTTTGTTCACCATTTTTCAGTTTGTGACCACGGTGCGGCGTCTAACCCGCAATCACCTTTTTTAAAAAAAAAGTTCATGGAAGTTTGATGATTTTTTTTTCATGACAAGAACAATTTTGCCGTATTTTAAAAACTTGTCGCAATTCATAAAAATGATTTCATCAAATATTGAATGGTTTACTTTGGTGCAGGATCGATTTTAAGAAATGTGCGGCTTCTCTCCACAAATTACCCTATGGGGAGATAATATGCTTGAGGATCTGCAAGGGCTATTAGGACACAAGACACACAACAAGGCATTGTAATACTCATTGACTCAAGCGAGAAGAAGCCTGTCCGATAACCCACAAATCCAACCATTTTTGGGAGCGAATAAAAATAAATAACGCTTCACATTTATGCTAACAGTAAATTGACAGTAAATGAATTTTGGAATGAAAAATTCAGTATTGGTGTTTCAAATTCATCTCATCAGTAATTATCAACAAATTGGCATTGGGAATTCAGTATTGGTGTTTCAAATTCATCTCATCAGTAATTATCAACAAATTGGCATTGGGAATTCAGTATTGGTGTTTCAAATTCATCTCATCAGTAATTATCAACAAATTGGCACCAGTTAGATATTAAATTGAAACAATCACATTATAGGTTTAGCGTAATGCTCCACGTTAGTGCTAAGCACTGATGAGATGAATTCGAAACGCTATATCCGACATTATCCAGCTAGGTGTTTTGCTCTTTATACCCAAATCAGTTCAATCCAATTTATTCCCCTTGACAAAGCACATTTTGTATAACACGCTCATTTCGGTTTGGTTCGAAACTGGCCAATCCAGTTTCAAGCACATTTTAAAGAATTGTTCAACCCTTTGCACATTTCCCGTTCCAGCAATCCAAACCGTGGGAAATTCCAAGCTGCTGAATTTGCCAGAAAGTACAATCTTGGTACCCCGGTCGCAGGCAACTACTACGAGGCGCAGTACGATGAATACGTTCCACAGGTGTATGCCACGCTCACGGACACAAAGTGACGATGCACGCTCTGGCCTGATTCCGTAGACACACCAACATTCACTACCTAGCGGCACGAATTCACATTCTTCTAAAATCTACCATTCACCATATTTTGACACTACTTGGCAATAAAAATCACCGAATAAACACAAATAAAACAGAACAGCACATAATTCATATCGAGCAATCGTTTTTATTTTCGTTCTCCTTGTGCCGCCACGGGTGGGAAATCTAGTTCTCTTAGCTCGTTACCGCACCCGTTGCATGGAAACCCATGCGACTAGCCGATGATGACCCAGATGTTTCTCTTTGCGTCCGTGTCTGCAGTTTACAGGAACTGTCTAGTCTTATCGTTTAGTCACACTCGACACTCCAACCAGTACGTTCGATGACGTCGGAATTTGTACGTGACTTCAAGAGTCACAAAATCGTACCGGATGTAATTCCGGTTCCACCAAGTTCGCTCCTTCAAGTAAACTACCCGGGTGATCAGACAGTAAACCTTGGAAACATACTGATGCCCAAACAGGTCAAAGACATCCCAGAAGTTCAGTGGACAGCAGAACCCAATACGTACTACGTCCTATGCATGACGGATCCCGATGCACCCAGCAGAACTACCCCGAAATTTCGCGAGTGGCACCATTGGTTGGTGGTTAACATTCCCGGAACGGACTTGGAACGAGGCGAAATTCTCTCCGAATATATTGGAGCAGCGCCACCGAAGAAAACCGGACTTCACCGTTATGTATTTTTGGTTTATCAACAGGATGGCAGGTTGAGCTTTAACGAACCGCGGCTATCCAATCGGTACGAGTTGGAATGAGTTTTTTTTTACTGTTTTGTATTTGAAATTATTCTTTACAGGAGCTCCCAGGGTCGCGGGAAGTTTTCGATACAGAAATTTTCGGAAAAGTACCAACTCGGTGTTCCAGTGGCGGGCAACTTTTTTCAAGCCCAGTTTGATGACTACGTACCTAAACTGTACCGCCAGCTAGGACAATTTCAGAATGCATTTTAATTTCGGCAGAACGTGGAGGGAGTAATTTCTATGTTGTGTAGTTGTTGATTCGTTATTAAATCAAGATTGTCAAATTACTTTAGTGGCAACTGCGTGGCAATGATGACAAGCTACTGTTGAGATGTGAAATCGGTAGAATAAAAAGAAAATTAGTTAACGAACTATATGTTCACAACACGTGATTTGTTGTGTTCAGTGCTTTTGAAAATATCAAAACATATTTTAAATGTAAATTATAGTTTCGAAGTAGACTGTACAATAGTAACCCCAGAATTGCGTTTAGAATGTAGAACAGTTTTGTTTCTAAATAACAACTGATGTAAATTCACTGCCGGGCTGGCGGTTCCTAGGATAAAACACTGGTCTCATAAACCACATGTCGTATGTTCGAGCCCGAGCCAGGAAGGGTTTGTTATGTGTCACTAGTCCTCCTGTGTATATCAAGAATCATCTGCGAAGTCAGCGAAAGATCAAGCTACATAACGGAATGTAGTTCCAAGGTTTCATTGATGAAAAAAGAGAGATCCAATTGAACAAATGCATTGGACCTGAGAAGAGACACAAATAGCAAAAATCGAACGTCAAATTCAACCAGTTAATTTAAACTCTGTGAGGCAAAAAGAAAGTTTAGTCAATGCGAAAGCACTATACTATATTTCTGCATAATTGGGTAAACACCAAAATTTCTCCCAATAGCGAATTTTTTTGTAAAACCGCTTTTTGTACGTGAAGAGCCCAAATCCTAGCTTAATACAGTCATAGATGAGATGCAGACGAAACGCTTACATGACTTTATTAAGTTAGGATTAGTGCTTTTCACTTACAAAGAGTGGTTTCATTCAAATTTTTGTCATTGGGAATAATTTTGGTGTTTACCCAAGCATTTCTTCTTAGGAAGAAATATAGCATAATATAAGATGATTTGATGATTTTGTTAAACGCGAATTGGCAAAAAACCGAGAATAATCACTTCAGGATTGCATTTAGTTATGTATTTTTTACTCGATTAACGCAAATAATTCTATTTATTAAGCTCTCGAAAATTATTCGAGTAACGGAAAATCGATTAATTACAAAAATAGGGCTTCTCTAATGGCGTTATCGTGAAAAAAATTATTCTTGTCTCTGACTACTTTTCAACAAGTAAAGATGGGTCAGCAATGTCGGAGACATAACCTGTGTGAAGTAGAATACAATTTAGCTTGTTAATTCGAATGCAGCAATTGAAACTATCTTTTAGAATCAGTTATTCTGGTATTTATTGCATGTCCATAAACATTTTAGCAATAAAGCATATAACTTTTTGGTTTCAAATTTTTTTTTCAGATATTTGTATGATAGCTCTAACCGGGCTTCTTGATGCTAGTAAAAGAAAAAAATCGGCATCAAAATATAATGCTGCGTTCTTATTTTGACAATAGTAGTTAGCGCTATTCGCCCAGTAAGAGAAATTAATCAGACCACTGCGTTGAAAATTTTCGTTCGACAAACGTCCAACATTTTTAGTGGATTGTTGCTCCCAAGTTAGCGTAAACGGCTCTTGTCAAATATTAACTATTGTAATATTACGAACAAGACAAAATTGAGGCTCATGGATACCAACCCTAAGAATTGATTTTTGTGCATAAAAAATTGCTGCATTCAAATTCCCTCTCGCAGGTTGATGGGATTGACGGTATTGTAAACATCATCAAGCCACAATAGATTCAATAGAGTTATCTAAATATAAGGACCTTCGCTCTTTTTAGTTTTTATTCGCACAAAGTTCTACTCCTAGAGGTTAATTAGTTCTCATGTTAATAATCCACCAAACATTATGACTACTGAGGATTTGATTCATATAAGAAGCCCGCTTCAAGATGTTGATTACAATACGCCTCGATAGTGGTGTGTCGAGGAGGCCGGGAGGGCTGATATGAGCCTTTTATCTGTTCTATACCTTTCCTCTATTTACCAGCTCATAACCAACAATCAACCAGTAACAAATAGATAATTGAGAAAGGATGTGCTATGTGTGGTGATTGGCTATTCAAGTATTAGTAGTGTTTGAAGTACTAATGTATGTCTCATGTGATGATCATTATCTCAGCTGTATCTTGTACCTATCTAATCTATTACGTCTCTCATATATTGTCTTTTATTTCTTCTTTTCGAGTCCTATACTGCCATTCTACACCCGTCTTCAGCTGGGTCAACAAAGATGGTGATAGTGAACGTCTTAACACTCACACATTCTCAAACGCGGTCTCAGCGGGAACCTACAAAAATGCCATCGTGCACGCGATTACGACTCGGTCACGTCCGAAAGTCTATCCTTGATCCTAGAAGCCTAGGTCCATGCCTTCAGCTGGACCAATTAAGAAAATACGCCTATACCTATTAGACAACACGTCTCATGGCAACATGACCGGGAACCCTATCGATATAAACGATCCCACTCTCTGCCAGAATTCTAACCACGCACTGAAAATTTAATATCAGACTCACGGTTCGCGAGACCATTCAAGAACACACGTTACAAAATCACGTCAGCGCACAAACGTTAGAGCCCCTCGCGATTTTCCAAGCAACCTACGAACTCGCAAACATGATTACACTCCGGTGATAAGGTGAAAATCTCAGCACTCATAAACTTACCAACACGATCTCAAGTGTCAACCTACAAACTCCCGCGCTCGCGCCATCATGAATCGGGATCGTCCGGAAGTCTATCCTCGGTACAAACAATCTAGGTCCTTATTAATTAATAAAAAAAATAATAAAATTGAAAAATAACTCCCATATCCACTAGACAAAACGTTCCATGGCGACATGACCGGAAACTCTAGTGATATGGGGTAACTCTCTCTCTCTCTCTCTCTCTCTCTCTCTCTCTCTCTCTGTCAGAATGTGATCCGTACACCGAAAACTAAAGATTAGAATGACGGTCCGCGAATATATGAAGCGCCGCAGGGTTTCAAAATCGAATTTATACACGCGAAGTCACATACACGCGAGCACACGCGACAAACACGTCAACATACGAACGCTTAAGCCCTTCGCGATCATCTACGCACACCTATGCCCGAGATCGCGTAAACTTGATAACACTCCGGCAATTGTGTGAACGTTTTAGTACTTACGACGTTACAAACGCGGTCTCAAACGCGAACCCGCAAACGCGCGCGATCATGAATCGGTCACGTCCGGAAATCTTTAACCTTTATTCTAGCAATTTAGGTCCATACATTCAGTTGGACCAACCAAAAAAAAAAAATAAAGCTCATATCCACTACACCACGCGTTCTACGGCGACATGAATGGGAATCCTAATGATATGTAAGAACCCACTTTCTTCTGGAATCTGAACCGTACACCAAAAATCAAAAATTAAGTATCAGATTCACGGTCCGCGCGCGATCATTCTAGAACACACGCGAATATGCGAAAGGCACACGGTTATAAAATAGAATTTATACACGCGAAGTTCATACACGTTAGCACACGCGACATACAAACGCGCACGCGACATACAAACGCACACGCGATCGAGCACGTTAACGTACAAATGTTCGAGCCCTTCGCGATGATACACGCGATCGCGAGTCCCTACGCCCGCACATACCTGAACCGTACAATGAATATCACATTCAGAATCACGGCCCGCTACAATTGGCCTAATGCAGTGTTTTTTTGGGCGACATTGCCTGTCTCGTCTGCAAATTGTAGTATGTGATTCTGACGGGGAGCCCTTCCGAGAACCTAGCTCTACAGCTCCAGTAGGACAACTCTCGAAAAAAAAAATTGCTGCATTCAAATTAACAGACTAAAGTGTATTCAACTTCACTCCGGTTATGCCCCTGACATTTACAAAACCTCCCATATGTTTGCTACACATCACGCGCGTGTGTTCATCTTAGTGCCTGAAACACGTCTGATGTTGAGAAAAGTTATATCAATAATTTTACAAGCTAGCGGATTTTGAAATCAAAATACCCCAATAGCCCACTCTCTATTCTACACACGAAATAACAGAACGTATTTCATTTCCGAGCTTTTTCCAATAAACATCATTTTATTTGGCTTCATTTGTTCAACGACCATTGGAGTTATTAAATTTTCTTACGATTTTTCGTATGCCTACAGCGGTTGGCCAGTCTATGACAAGTACACCCGCAACAATTTTGAACTATTTTTTCGGAACACTGCTAACTGAAATCAGCGCTGAGCTCCACTACGGTACTGATGACAAACCAACTAGACAAAAGAGAATGACACGGTTAGCAGTCCAAATAGTAAGCAATGCTTATTGAGTTACGGTTCTCGTTCCAATGAATTGACAACAGTAAGATTTTTTTACTAAATTTACTGTGCTTATTTAATGAAGACTGCACCTAGTGCCTCCTAACCAACAGCCAGAACCACCAGCCCAGCGAAAAGGCATACAATTAAGAAAACTGATACACAATCGTAATTCGTTAGCGCTTAAGGAAAACAAGAATATCCAATCGAGCTACAGCGATGATGACATAGAGGTCCGCAGAGCTCACCTTCCTCATCACAAAAATGTTCTTGGCTTTGCACATGTTGCTCTCTCTGTTGAATTCGGGCCTGTTTTGCCGCGACACCCACTTTGCGTTCAGAACGAGTTTTACGTTCACTGTCTAGTCGAGTAGTACATCTTTCAGCTGTAGTCCGCAAGGTAATTCCCATCACCTCCATAGCTTGTAAGATCGAGGGAAATCCTTGTGTTACAAGTGAACGAAATTGAATACGCCCTGTACTATTTAACGTGGCAACCCTATACGTTATGCCTCTTTTGTTGGTACCGCTTTTATAATTCTTGTCAAGTTTGTTACGTACGAGTGACAGTTAAAAAAACATTGGTTGAAGATACTGACTGCCAAATAAGTCACAACAATGACCACCTGCCTGCCAGAATTTGTGCATGTGTTTTGGCGCTAAGGAACAGATTCCGCTATTCAGAGACTCATTGATGTTTTGGATTTGAGCTTCTAAGCATCTTTCTAATAAATCATTAGATGATAGGCTTTCGTAGATGCTGACATGAGCGAAAGTTTCTAAAGTTCCTTTTACTTCAGCCTGACGCCACTTGCACCAACTGTCCTCGCCGGGTGAACACTTTGAGTGTTGGGGATTTTCGTTCAATAACGAACAGTGTTCGAGGGAAGCCCAGATTGCATTTCGCATATGTTCTACAGAATTTGAGTTTCTCCGAATCGCCAGCCTATAAAATGTTGTTGGCTGGGTGATTGATTTGTCCGTCAATTTTCCCTTTCCTTTCCCACCGATACCTATCTTTTTTCAGTTTTCTCAACAAGTCCGACGTATTCTTTCTTCCGTACGACAATCTCGCTCCCAAAAAAAACAAGAAACCCTTGACAGACGCTCACATATACGTAAACCGTCAATAATGAACCGGCGAATTCTTTAAACAATGATTTTTCCATAGACAAGCGCCATCGTGGTGCGCCGCGCTTAGTATCTCAGAAACGGCCGGGGATGGGTGCCTTTCGGTTCCCAGAAACCTTGAATGCCGTAAAGTTCTTCTTTATCAACCTTGATGGCTATTTTCGAGAAGTTGATGTCTAAGAGAAACGGAAGAAAAAAATAGATATTCTACAGCGAAACAATTATAAACTAAGGACTGAAAACTAGAAGCCTTATACGACCATGATCAAAAGAAAATGTGAAGAATATCTTACTTTCTGTTTGCTACGAATCGAGCATTTCACTCGAGTCTAACAGCATGGTCAATAAGCAAACAAAACTCATCACCACGCTTTACCACTGACTTGTTCAAGCGTATTTCCTCCCTGTGCTCCGACGCCGAATCTCGTCATGGATCATGTATATACAACGAGGAAATCTCAGTTTTCATTACAAACCAACAAGACTTATTCTTAAAGAGCCGCCAGTGGATATAAAATGTCTTTTGCCTGCGCAAACAGTCAAAGACACCGGTATAACAGCTTTCCAAAAATTAGCATATACGAAAATCATCATTCGGTTTATCATTCTGAACTTTAATTGTACCGATATTGTACATTGGACAGATTCGAGATCTCCCTCGCTCTGGTACAGGTGGTTTTCCGAATAAAAAAAAATACAAAGTTACTATGAGTGCATGTATAACTTGCCGTCCTTGCCACATAAAATCAAGAACCATGCCTCATTAACAGTCAAACTGCCTATAACAAGGTTTTCATTCCAGCTAGGGTAGAATTAAAATTCTCTAACGAAAAATCTCAAAGTCAATATTATGGAATATCATGCTAATCAACATTCATGCTTACTTCAACCATATAGGCAACAAATTGAAAGAATGCATATTACGTTAGATAATTTCTTGACTGCTAAATCCTCGTAAGAAAAAAAAAGTGATGAAAAAGAAAAACATGACTGTAAAATCTACATTCGAGTGGGTTTTGTGCGCCGGTTTTGAGAGCACGAATACATAAAGCTGTCGGTCAAACAACAGCTATCAGATTGCAACTATTGTACAGGTGAGTCTAAATCAAAAAGTTTAGGCTATAGGGTAATGTGTACAAAGTATACATTTTTGTTAGGTACCGGTGATGGGCATAATGAAAAAACTGTTACATATTGAAACAAAAAAAACGTTTTTCAAACTTCTTCATAATTAACGGTGTATATAAATAAACCGACGCGAAGTAAGATGTTCAAAATACGTTCACGTTACCCTATTCAAAAGCTGCTATATAAACACGATGACGAATGAAATTTCACCATGTCCGCATTAGTATAGCGCATTGCGCACATAATAAGTGCGACTGAAAGTGCGGAAACGTCAATAGAACTGCGCCTTTACATTGAATCGTCTTGGTGTCTATTACGCACTTATGTATTATCCAACGAGAAATAAGTGCGCCTCATACATGAAAACGATTCAATGTAAAAGCGCACTTTTATAAGAAAAATCGCACTTTCATGGAGTCCAGTTTTAAATGCCACGAATAATATTTCATGTTTCATTTCGAACAGTTCTCATTGATAATAGATCTGGTATAATCAAGTATTAAGCACACAAAATATCATCACATCTTGCGTTGCTATTTTTAAAGTTTTGGTTTTTGTTGAATATATCTGTGTTTTTGTCTGCCGCGCTATCAGTGCACGTAAATTTGATAAGAAATTTTAACAATGACTCGAATAATGCTTCTCTCAACGGTGATGTGTATTCTAGTACAGTTGCAAAATCGTGTTACTGCTGAAGAGGTGACCTGTCCTGCAATGGCTGACTTGCAAAAAGCATTTACCGAGTTCGGAGTTGTTCCAGACGTCGTCAACGATGCCCCGACAGAAATAGCTAATGTAAGTAGTAGTTAAACCATTTTTGATGTATAAAATTAAATGAATTTTGTACTGACTGCAGATCACATATCCCAGCGGGGTATCCGTACTCGTCGGAAACGAACTAACTCCCACACAGGTAAAGGATCAACCTAAAATCGAATGGTCATCCGATGCCGACTCCTACTACACACTGTTCATGGTGGACCCGGATGCTCCCAGCAGAGCAACGCCAAAGTTCCGATCAGTTTGCCACTGGTTCGTAGGGAATATTCCCGGCAGTAAGATCGAGGACGGAGATCATCGGATTGCATTCGTCGGTTCTGGACCGCCCGAAGGAAGTGGACTCCATCGGTATGTGTTTCTGATCTACAAGCAGAACGGGAAAATCGATCTATCCGATGCGCCACAAACATCGAATCGAAGCAGAAATAATCGCCTGAACTTCCAGCATAAGGATTTCGTTGGCAAGTACGAACTGGGTGAATTAGTTGCGGGGAATTTCTATCAAGCTCAGTTTGATCAGTACGTTCCGACGCTACATGCTCAGCTTTCGTCAGGTTCAGAATAAAGTTCTGAGAATTTTAACATTTGCGAAATCTTCACATTCCAGTATACTACAACGTCAAATATCTTCACCTTTTACATTAACCTCGTTTTATTACATAATTGAACAAGCCTTTCGCATTCCTTAAGGGAAAGCAGGGGGGGGGGGGGGGGGAATACGGCAAATAAGAAACTTTTTTTTTTGAAATTGCATTGTCACGAACCGAATTATAGGCGCAGATGAAAATAAAATCTTAGTAATCGATTCAATAACTTGAAATAATTAATTACTTATACCTGAAGTTGATTACAATATATCTTCAAGTTTATTTTTTGGTTTAGCTGCACTGCTGATAATTTCCAATATGCTGGATACAGGGGGGTGTCACTCCTGTCATCCACTATGGAGATATACAGACTTTGACAGTAGTCAACATATGTGGGCCTAGCCGGCTCTAGGCCCATGTCGCCCGTGCAATAGCATTGGGTTGTTTTGATTATAACAAAGGCAGATGTTGGCTAGGACAAAATGGCTGCCTAGCAGGGGCCTGGCTGGATATCAAACATTGTTTTGATGGGGGAATGTATCTGTAAAAATATAGCGATAATGTGAACCACCGTATTTCTGAAACATGTATTCAGAGTTTTTAATAGTAGAGTTGCGTAAAGAGGATTGGCAACATTGGACCAATCATTGGTCTTTTTTAAATTTTGGCAACCTTTTATTTTTAGTTAAATTTCAAATGACTTCACCCGAACGCTTTAGTTAGAACAACTTTGCGCATTTAAAAATTTAAAATTAAGTGTTTAGTTTTATTTTGTAAAAATCAGTACGATAAATAACATCGTATAAAGAATTTAAGCTTTTTCCGGTTCTCAACTGATCCGCAACTAAGAACGAAATGCATTGATTTTTGCAGCTTGTCGTCTGATTGGGGTGTGACAAAAACAATCGAATTTGCAGCGTAAGATCAATTTGAATAAGTACATATGTATAAGTGGAATGCATACACAAATTTGTCAAAATTTTAGCTGCACTTTAACTATGAGAAATACCTTCATATTTTCACTGTCGGTAGAAGATTATTAACATTACCCAGAGCTGTTCCGGTGTTTGAAATAGTGCCAAATTTGAATATCATTGAACATATATTTTTTAATAATTGTCATTAAGCGAAGTATTCCTGGTTTTAAATAATGTTAATATTACATCATTGAATTTTTTCTCATAATTGTAATCACATAATAACGATACTCCCCACGCATTCGAGCATTGTTATTCTTCGTGTCCGATAGGTAGACGTTTTGAGTGTTCAATAGGTAGATTTGCTTCAGTCTTTGCGCAACTGTTCTTTATAAACTGTGCATGTATTATACTACTTGGCCTATCCTAGCGTGCTTTTATGGCGAATTAATCATAAAAGGATTTTCCAGATAAAATAAATTTTTATTATATTTAAGATGGAATAACAAGATATGAGGCGGTAATTGTCTGTGAGGACTATATATTTCTTAACCAAAAAAATATCTTTGGGAGTGTCGCTTGTTCTGAGGCATTTTTAGCCATAGCAACAATCTTCACTGTATGGTTGGGGCGACTTAGATAGACCCAGAATTTATCCCATTCATCAGCAGCAGTTCTGATTTCTCGCTGAATGGCTTTAGTACCACCGACATCGGCGGCTGTGGCGCGAATTTTTACATTTTTCTCGCGACTTTGTTTTGAAGTTCCCCGGCAGTCGCTTGACAAACAGCCCGCGTTTAGATTATCTACAACCTCACAGTTGGTGGGGTGGGATGGGAGCTTTTGATTACGCCTCGCTGTGCGCCAATTTGCAATGTGAAAAAACTTTTCGCTATTGGCGATTCTACGTTGAAACCGCTCACAGATAGCGCTGGAAGCAAAGTGTTGCTGATTTGATTCTGTTCTGTCATAGTGCATATATTTTCTGTAAACATTGGTAAAAAATAACTTTTAAACACCAAATCACCGATCAATTTGTTGATAATTGTTTATGAAAATGATGGAAAACCATCATTTTATAAGATGATGAGTAAACATCTTGCGAAAAGGTTGTAAAACATAGTGGTTTCTAATATTATTCGCAGAGCTATATGTGTGCTGTTCCAAAATGTAATTGGTTGAGCATCGTAGCCGCCGCAACATCATTTCCAGTTCCTCTTAAGTTAAGCTAAACCTTCATGAGATGGTGTAAATTCATGCAACTCTCCGGATCACGCGAGGAAAGAATATATCTGGTTAATAGGAAAGTGTCAGCTTTGTATCATACACAGCCGATCCTTCTCTCTGATAGTCTTCACTGAATCTCCTACGTAGTCCAAAATATGAAGGAGTTTGACATTGGTACTGATTGGGTCTCGGTTTCAAGTTGGAATTTTATTTATGGAACGATTTTTGATAACCACAATAATACCCCGAATACATTTCGAAGAAATGTATGAGCCAAATAGTTGCAAATGACTGTAATTTCAGAATAATTGCAAATAAAACTAAATTTCTTATTCGTTTCATTCATATTTTGGCAGTGGTAAGCTTTTTCCGAGAAGAAAATGAAGTTTTTGTTGTAAGCTACGACTCATTTGCGGGTGAAAAAAAGCAAACTGTATCACTTTACCAGTTCATGAGCTGAATCATAGGTGTCGCATGACTAATTTTGGTTTTGCCGCAAATCGCCAATTCGCATGCAGATGGCCAAGTGGGGAATTACTCACACGCCGCGGCGATGTAAATAATATCACAAATTGAGCAAAATTTATACAAAAAACTTCAATTTCTAGCGATAATTTTGCAAACCGTTGTTAAATATGTTTAAGAGGTTTTCCCAAATCATCAAACCCAAAATCCCCGAAGCTTCAGTTTGAACATATATTCAGCAGTCTTCCTGCAGTTGCACCTCCGTCTCAATGCTCAACGGCCCCTGTACCGCGCTTCGCAGACGGCCCCGAGTAGTTCGTGTACATGCCGTGCCGGATCGCGAAAGTTCTTCGTCTCAAGTACAGATTTTCACCACCTTTCTGTCCAACCACCACGCCGTCTAATCGTCCACTCGAATTAAAGAGCTTCGTCTGTTCCTAGGTCGTTTAGGAAAACCGATCGGAAGATCACCGTTTTAGTTGGTTAATGCGGTAACGAACGAACGCTCGCCAAACATGTCCGTCAACGGAGTAACTCGTGCACGGCACCTCTTTACCAACTGCCTGAGCAACAAAACTTTCTAGTACCGGAACAAAACCCTACGGAGATACATCCGGACAATACTCGCTTCCTCAATGAAGGTTTTCGATTGAGTCTGTTTGCTTGTGATCCCTACTGGACTTCCCGGACCGTTAACTAGTTCATGTTCCGGTTCTGTGCTCGCTCTGACGGCGTACTGTTTGTGTACACGGAAACGAAAAACTAGGTAAAATTGAGTTCCTTTGACTCAATCTCGTGGTATCGTGGGGGAACTTAAAATTAGGTAAACCGTGTTGAAGGTAGTTTCCATTTAACCACGGCAAAAATTACAACTCATTGATAGGTTTTTTATACTCAAATTTAAGTTGAATTTACCTAATTTTGACTATACCCCAAATAACTCAAAAGTACCTTCCTCCACGGAAGACCTCGACTGAGTCGAATCTCTCGTTTTGTTTTTGACAACACTAATAAGCGCGAAAGCGATGCACAACTCAAAAGTAAGTTAAAAGAACTTATGCTGCAGGTTGTTTTATTTAACCGTGTAGTATCCACATGGTTTTCCGACTTTGCTCCACCGTGCTTGCTGATTTGCTGTGACATGAAAGTCCAAAATTGCAAGCTGGTTTCTATTTTTCTGTCTTGCTTACCTTGCGCTGGCCGGTTTACTGTTAGCGAGAGAGAGCAATAGCATTGCCACACCTTAGTATCAACCACATTGAGTATCCAGTACATTGCGAGCCGGGGTGTATACAGGTGTACACATTTTTTCTATGTGTGCATCAGCTGTCACTTTTTTCGGGCAAACAAGAAGAAATGAAGAAGAAAACAGAAGCACGTGGTCCCATACTTCATTCTGATTGGTTAGTGATGTAAACATTTGCTCTTTTGCGATCCCGGACGCCATACTTATTTTTACCACGTGCTTACGAAGCTTCGTTTCGATTGGTCGGTTTGTTGATTATGTGCTTCACTGTCCTGAGCCGCCATGATTAATTTCACTAGCAACAAACCAACACACTCAAACTTGACGAATGTGAACACCTATACTATAATGCATCTCGATTGCGACGGTGTGGGTTTTAGTTGTTAGAACTAGAATGAGAGATTGGAATAGTAAATCCTTCGATTTCGTGAGAAAGTGTGCGTGTGTTGAATGTGGCAAAAAAGTAGGCACGCAATTACTGGGACAGGCGCACAGATTAATCTGTGTTTCACAGATTATCAATATGCTGCACAGATTTATAAAACTGCGCAGATTTCCAGTTTTCTGTTTTATATCACAGATTCACAGTTTTTTGTTATAATTCACCGATTACCAGATTTCTCAATTTTCGACCTCGCGCCCAATTTTTGCCTCGTGCAAAAGCTAAAAAATGTCGCCACTTCTTGTTTTGCGAGAAATTTGTAGGTTTTCCTTAACACAGAATGGCCCAGATTTTTATATAGACTGCACACAGATTTTTTTAAATATTATTTGGCATCCCTGCGCGATTGTTAGTTTAGTTTTTAGGCTAGCTGACCCAAACACGAAAAGTGAAGTAAAATGCATGAAGAAAGGCAGATATTTGTGCAGACTTACCGCTTAACCGTCGTCACTTCCTCGCGTTCCGGTCCTGGGCATACGGATTCTAGTGCTTGGCCAGAACACACATCTGCAGCTTCATCATGGCCGAATGGGACTCTTCCGGTATTTTTTTTTATTTCGATTATAGAGGTTTTAACCTTAAGGTCATTCGCCTCTTCGGGTTGGAAAAATCTCTTATGAAAAATTTCTAACCCTATGTGCGGGGTCGGGACTTGAACCCAGGTGCGCTGCGTACAAGGCAATCGATTTACCAACTACGCTACGCCCACCCCTGACTTTTCCGGTAGTTCCAAGTATCTACAGACAATGCTTCGCTTTTTCTTTTCCCACCGCCACGGGCGAAGGTGCTCCTTTGTACTTTTTTCCTCGTGTTCCCTTCGCGAGCTGGTTCGATCCAGGACTCCTTGCACCAGTCCCTTCCACGCATGTCTGCCAAAAGTGCTTGCTGATTTTTCCGAGATTCAGAAATAGAGCCACCCGCTGTGCTTTGTCGAAATCCCGAAGTAGAATTTTACGCGAACACTCACTCGCGGTACGCCCTTGATACTTGGGATTCGCGATCCGATACGGATGGAACCGCACTTTTGCCACCGTACTTCGAGGTCTCGTAGGAAAGCGTTGTACTTCCTATTCACCGACGGAATCGGTTCATGCAACGCTCGGGCTTCCACGCACTTAACGCACACGGCTCCGTTTGATGGAAACGTGAAAGTGGCGAGAATTTTCAATATCAACTACACTGAACGTTTTTTCACTTCACTTATGGTTGAGCAGCGGAGTTTTCATTTTCTTTTAGCTGCTGTCCCCGTTCACGTCCACGCTCAGCCGGCTCTAAAAACTTCTGACCCATGCGGTTTTGGTTTAACAGCTCCAGTGCTGCCGTCATCCCGCGACTGATAACCCATCACGGGTGGGGTGCGTTCACGCCCTCCTGTCTTTTTTCGACTGCGTGCTACATTCTCCCGTCTAACACCTCATTATTGCACTTATGATTACCCTTTACCCACTTTAAACGTAAAATCTTGGCGTGAAAACTCTACCGTAAAAATTAAAAGGTGATCGAAGTTCAGTTCCAATACGATTAGTTTCGATGATCGTGGGTCAATAGGTACTAGAGCTTCGCTGCGTGTTCATTTTGAATACAATTGCATGTTTCGTAATGGATAATATGTTTGTGCATTAGGCTATCAATACCTTGTAATGTACAGTCAGTTACGCAGATAGGATTGGCTTTTCTAGGCAATATCCACACGCCGGATTTTGGAGTTCAAATTGGTTTTGTTTAGAAAACAGGTTACTCTCGGTAGTCGGCTGCCCAGAGTTTAAAAAACTCAAAAACTAAACAAAACCTTTTCTTTCTCGAGTACCTGCATACATGAAAACTAACTAAACAACTAGATAAGAAACTATGCCTTATAGATCGCATCGCTTACTTGGAAACTTCCAACTCTTTTCATCGAGTTGGAAATTGAAGAGGCGGCCGGTAACGGTACCTTTCATGCTATTGACGTTTTAATATGGGTTGGTTTGGTACTCCTACTTACCATTTACTAAGCAACTCTTATTAGATAATCAGTAGTGAAACATGAAGTTAGTCCGACAAAATCACGCCACAACGTAAAGCAATGCAAAATATCGGTTCAATCAGCTCTGCTGCTGGGTGCGCCTAAATATCGTTGCAAAAAATATTCATTGTTTGTAGCTACGACTGGCCTCCTAAGCCAGTGTTGAAACAGAAGGCGAATAATCCGCAAAGGGACGGTATACTGGCCAAAACTTGTTTTGCATACCTGCCTATATCAATTTTAGTAATTTCATTCCATTGCTTTCCTGACCGTCAAAAAGTATCCGATGCGGGAATATTTTGTTGACTAAAATGTTACTTTCATACCATTTTCCTCTATTACTTAAATTACTTAATTTTCCAGCTGGTGCTAGTTCAGTTTTGCCACTGCCTTGACTTCCAAACCCAACCAAACATTGGTTATGTAATATATTCAACTTGCAGCATAAACAGGTTAATAGTTCTAACCGGTTAGCCATGCACATTTTCATCTGCAAGCTTAAAGTATGGTGAAGGTACACTACCAGCACTGTCTAGTACTCGGTGTGCTATTCCTCTTTCTGTCCCCAGCCATAAATTTTACACGTGCAAGTATCAAACAGAATTAGATTCTCCTTTTGGTTAATACAAGTTTTTTGCAATTCCTCCTCTCAAAGTAGCATCCAATTGGTATTTCAACTCGAAAGTCTTTAAAAGAAAGCCATCGAGCCGAGATCTTGCGTTAGTTCTTCGTAGTCGGTCAAACGTTTCACAGTGCCTATTTCTTGTGCTAATTTTTACGCGCCAAAGTGCATTACCACGCGAGTGACAGTGACAATGTTAAAGCATACCTCACTGTGGCTGCTAGTGCTGCTGCTCGAAATTAACGGTTCGGATATTCTAAATGATGCACACATTTACCGATCGTTTGCATCGAATGAGGTCGTACCGGATCTAGTTGATGAGGCTCCGGACTGTTGGTTACGGATCGCATTCAAGAGTGGGCGCGAAGTTGAAGGTGGAAACAGATTAACTCCCACCCAAACAAAGAGCATTCCGGCCTTGACTTTCAACACGAACGATCGCTCTTTTTACACCCTGATAATGACCGATCCGGACGCACCTAGCCGAGATGACCCTAGGCACCGCGAGTTTGTTCATTGGATCGTTGGCAATATCCAGGGGAACGATATGGATCGGGCAGAAACGCTTGTGGATTACATTGGAGCTGCACCTTCGAAAGGAACTGGTCTTCATCGGTATGTGTTTCTGCTGTACGAGCATCCGGGCCGACTGAATTTCACCAACGAGATTAAACTTTCGAGCCGTTGTCGGAATCCGAGGCGATATTTCTCCACCCGGAATTTTGCGCGCATATATGGTCTCACGAACCTTTGGGCTGGAAACTTTTTTCAGGCACAGTATGACGATTACGTGCCTGTGCTGCAGGGACAGCTGTCCGAATGTACTGAGTATATCAAAGAGAATTTACTTGACTGGATCGATAAAAGTGTGAACTGATGATGGTTATTTTCTTGAAATTTTATTTCAGGTACGCAAATCGACCAGAATGGGCCGAGGAATGGAACCGCGTTCGGCGGTTTTTGAACGGATCGTCTAACACGAAATAACAGTGTAGGGGAACATGGGGAGGCTTGACCAAGCGCAAAATTCTATTTTTGGCTATGACGTCTTCTATTCGATTCTTAATTTTTTTTCAAAAATATTTTTGTACTTGTTTCGATCCCTTAAGGTAATTTTGAAAGTTTGGTGTAAAAAATCCTTTCCTTGCAGAAAATATTACGTGATTAATAAACTTGCATTAAATGATGTAATTTGTTATCAAACTTTGTATGGACATATCTACTCGACTACTAATTACTATTAAAGGACTAATATACCATCTTAATCCTTGTGAAGCAGTGAAATGATTTTACATAAACTGGAACATTGGAATATTTATTACTAGAATTCGCATGAAATTGAACGCAATAAGTAATGTTGGGGAGACTTGACCACGATTTTATTTAGACTTGACCAAGTGGCGATCAGCTGAAGAAAGATACAAAATTCTTAATATTTATTATGTTTTGGCATCTACTGTTAATGTTAATCACGCCATAAAAAATCCCACCTAAAACATAAGTCGTTATATTTTAGTATTAGTAAACACAGTTAGCAATAGTAGGACTGATTTCGTGACGTGTGAACATGCAATGCAAGCAGTACAGTTAATCCTTAAAAAGAAATGCATTTAAAAAAATCAAAATTTATCAAATGCAACCCTTTTATATTTTTTACTGCTACCTAAGGATCTCGACAATAGGGAAAAAAATAATTACAGTATGTTTTATGTCATTATTTTTTGTTATGATTTTTCAAAATTCTCTTGGTCAAGTCTCCCCACGCCTTGGTCAAGTCTCCCCGCAATGGGGAGAATTGACCAGAAAAAACGATCACAGAAAAACTTTTGTAACTTTTCAAAAATTAAATTAAAAATTCTGCAAAAAATCATGAAGACGCGCAATAACTTTGTGCATTATATCTGAATGATTTTTGGGGGATTGAAGGCTTTTTTAGAGATTTATGCAGTTTTAGCTGAAAACCTGGTCAAGTCTCCCCATGTTCCCCTATTTATAATTTATAGTGCATTAGTAAACGAAACTAGGTATTTCACAATTATTGCTAACAAAACCTTCTTTCATACGTGCTCCTGTTACATGTGTGGGTCTGCGCAAGTGTGTGCGTGTGTTGGTGTTTTTGTGGGTATGATTGTGTGCGTTGTGTTCCTGTGTGTGTTTTGTATCTGTGTTGGTTACTTTTCTGTACGTTTGTGTGGGTTGTGCTCCTGTGCATTGTTCATCTGAATGCCATCAAGCAAAATAGAACGTTACATGAAAATGTAAGCCTCACTTTTTAGACAGTTACGAGAGCTTGTTTGCTAGGACTTGTTTTTGATTCCACCTAGTATAAAAAACTTGGTTCGAGTTTAATAAAGACCCATGCGTTTCGACTTCGCCTCGTCAGAAACCGACACTAACTGATTGTCTACTGATAATTTAAATTCGTAAATATAATGAAATTGATCATACAATGCACGAGTTCATTCGTCGTTTTCTGCATCGAAGTATTTTCGTGTATTGTAAATAGTAGGTTTCGTTCATTTCATGGCCGCTTGGTGGACGAAAGCGTTCGTAAATTTTACAGATACACTGCACGAATGTTATCGTTTCCAACAAACATTTCGTGGTTTTTGAAACGTTTTAACAGTTGCTTTATTCAGCTCTAGCTGAACATTGGAGGTATACGTGTAATCATATATGGTTTATTCCACCCTTAAACATCCGGGATTTGGGGAATTTATTCAGCTTGTCTGATTAAGACACAATAAAGAATAATTCTTCAGCATGTATACAGCCTGAAGAAAGCCACAGTTCAGCTTCATCAATAAACCTTTTCGTTACCGCTATTCAGCTGAGAAAATTATCATAGAAAAATTATTTCAAAATGCATTTATTTCAAGTTAAACACGCTATCAATCTCTTTGGAAGCCATATACTTTTATTAGTGTTACGTTACAATTAGAGAAAAATTGTATTACCTTGTTGGAAGTCATATCACGTACCAGGATCCGAACCAGCAACCTGTTGAATACTAAGCACTTACCTTACTGTCTGCACCAATCTTGCACACATCGAATGCTTAAGATTTCACCGATGTACCGAAAAGTCTAGGCTGCTGAATAGGGTCTGTACAAAGACTACACTAGCCTTTTATAGATTTGAGTGAATCTAGTTGGCTTGGGTTCGAATCCCAATATACGATAATTTTTTATGCGATAATTTTTAGAACATTCGGAAATTTTGAATTAGACAATTTACTAATTTCAAAAACTAATGATTGTAGACATTCGTAACCCAACTTTGTACCGGGAAACAAGTGCTTTTTGTTCTCTCCGGTGTGGTTTAGTTTTTTCGGTGGTACGAAGGTGCTTGCTGTGGCAGAGGCTGCAGTAAAGCATTACTAATAAACAGTCACGCGAGTGATAATTGTTACCTGCGATATCAGTTAAAGTAGTGCAGTGAAGTGCGTTACTAAACATTTTTCTTGCCTGAAAGACGGCTTTGTTTAGACGAGCTATATCAGCTCTACTGTGTGAAGGTCACGCGGGTGACGGATAAAACAAACGAAGGATCAATTCACCTACCAGCTCGTCAGGAACCAACTGGTGAAGTGTTTCGTTTTTTACTTTTCTTATCGATTTTTTTCTTTTTATTGCTTTTGATTTTTTATTTTGATTTAAGTTAAACAGTGCGGTCGAGCGTGTTGCTCCCGCAACAAAATGGAACAAACAGAAGGATCACCCTCCGAAGAGGAATATTATGAAGAAGAAGAACGTATATCTGATACTGAGACAGATAATGTTATGGTTGATCCACTTCCCCCACTTTCCCCCAATGTCTCACAGCCCCCCCGAGTCAAGGTTTACCAGGATGGATCCGCTGGTCCTTGGGTGGTATACTTTCGGCCCAAAAATAAACCGTTAAACAGCATAACTGTTGCACGGGAGCTGACAAAACGTTACTCGGCCGTAACCGAGATTAAAAAGGTTCAGTCAGACAAACTGCGCGTAGTCGTTACTGACTTGAAACAGGCCAATGATATCGTTAGAAATAGCCTCTTTACGCTGGAGTATCGCGTCTACATCCCTTCTCGTGATGTGGAGATCGACGGTGTGGTAAGTGATGCGGGTCTAACTGTCGATGATCTGATGAATGATGGGGCTGGCCGCTTTAAGGACCCTAACCTTCAATCAGTTCAGATTTTGGAGTGCAAGCAATTGCACTCAAAGTCCATCGAAGATGGTAATTACTATCCATCAGACTCGTTTCGCGTAACCTTCGCCGGATCTGCACTTCCGAGCTACGTTGAAGTGGGAGGAGCTCGTCTACCTGTACGCCTGTTTGTACCGCGGGTCATGAATTGTTCCAATTGCAAGCAGCTAGGTCACACGGCCACCTACTGTAGCAACAAGCAACGGTGCGGTAAATGTGGGGAACGCCATGCGGATGATACTTGCAGTAGCCCTGCTGAGAAGTGTGTTTACTGTGGGGAGAATCCGCATGCACTTTTGACATGCCCAACGTACAAACTTCGCGCGGATAAACTGAAGCGATCCGCCAAAGATCGCTCCAGACGCTCTTACGCAGAAATGCTTAAAAGAGCTGTTCCACTTATCTCCGAAAACCCATTCGCTCTCTTGCCAACTGACGATAACGCCTCTAACGACCCTTGCGAGGGGCATTCTTTGGCTCCGCTTGGAAACTCTAGGAAAAGACCTAATCAAAACTCACCTGAACTTCCTCGTAAGGGTCCTAGGTTGTCCCAAACAAGGGTACAAAATAAAAATAATTCATCAACTGGAAGGGCTGGTACAAATCCGAAGATAATACCTCCTGGTTTTGGGAAATTGAGATACAACCAGGAGTTCCCAGCACTCCCCGGGGCACCAAAAATCCCAAGTGCTCCAATTTTACAGTCAGAAACTCAACCTAAAACGGGATTCCTTAAATTTTCTGACATTGTGGACTGGATATTCACAGCTTTCAACATTACCGATCCTATGAAAAGCTTGCTGGTTGCTATTCTACCAACAGTAAGAACATTTTTAAAACAGTTGACTGAACAATGGCCCCTCCTTACAGCGATCGTATCCTTCGATGGCTAACTTATTAGACGGAATCAGGGATCTGATCACTGTTTTACAGTGGAACTGCAGAAGTATTATCCCCAAAATTGATTCATTAAAACACTTGCTAAATTACAATCATTGTGATGCATTTTCCCTATGTGAAACATGGCTAACTTCTAATATAAACCTCAACTTCCACGATTTTAACATTATCCGCTTGGATCGAGAAGACTCATATGGGGGGGTACTTTTAGGGATCAAAAAGTGCTACTCCTTCAATCGAATCAACCTCCCTTCGACGCCAGGCATTGAAGTTGTCGCTTGTCAAACAACAATCAAAGGCAAAGATCTTTGCATTGCTTCTATTTACATTCCTCCTAGGGCCATGATGGGATATCGAAGATTCTCCAACGTGATTGAACACCTTCCCTCGCCCCGCCTGCTTCTTGGAGACTTTAACTCTCACGGTACGGGGTGGGGCTGTCTATACGACGATAATCGATCTTCGACAATTCAAGACCTTTGTGACAACTTCAATATGACAATTCTGAACACAGGGGAAATGACACGAATTCCTAGACCACCTGCGCAAGCAAGTGCACTGGACATATCTTTATGCTCGACATCACTACGGTTAGATTGCAAGTGGAAGGTAATATCTGATCCCCACGGTAGTGACCACTTACCAATTGTAATTGCAATCACCACTGGTTCAAGACCATCGACACCAATCAATGTTCCCTATGACCTCACACGAAACATTGATTGGAAGAGCTACGCTGCTGAGATATCCAAAACTATCGATTCAACACAGATACTTCCCCCGGAGGAAGAATATAAGTTTTTGTCCAACTCGATTCTCGATAGCGCGATTCAAACTCAGACGAAACGAGTACCCGACGTGAACACCCAAAAACGTTCTCCCAACCCGTGGTGGGACAAAGAGTGCTCAGACGTGTACGCGGAGAAAGCTGCCGCGTATAAAACTTTCCGGAACGACGGGTTAGTTGCTAGTTATCGAGTGTACGCGATATTAGAAAAGCGAATGAAAAATTTAATGAAAGCTAAGAAACGCAGTTACTGGCGCCGGTTTGTCGACGGGTTAACAAGAGAAACATCGATGAGCACTCTTTGGGACACGGCCCGACGTATGCGAAACCGAAACAGTACTAACGAGAGCGTGGAATATTCAAACCGTTGGATATTCGATTTCGCCAAGAAGGTTTGTCCGGATTCCGCCCCGGCACAGAAAATCTACCGCGCCGCGTCGCCTTACAATACCGCGAACGAAACACCGTTTACGATGGTGGAGTTCTCACTTGCTCTCTTATCATGTAACAATAAAGCCCCGGGGCCAGATAGAATTAAATTCAACTTATTGAAGAATCTGCCAGACTCTGCCAAAAGACGCTTGTTGAATTTATTTAATAGGTTTCTTGAGGGTAACATTGTCCCACATGACTGGAGACAGGTGAGGGTCATCGCCATCCAAAAACCAGGAAAACCAGCCTCCGACCACAATTCGTATCGTCCGATCGCAATGCTGTCCTGTATCCGGAAGTTGTTCGAGAAAATGATCCTGTTTCGGCTCGACAATTGGGTCGAAACAAATGGCTTACTGTCAGATACACAATTTGGCTTCCGCAAAGGCAAAGGGACGAACGATTGCCTTGCGTTGCTCTCAACAGAAATTCAAATGGCATATGCTAACAAAGAGCAGATGGCATCAGTATTCTTGGATATTAAGGGGGCTTTCGATTCAGTTTCGATCAACATTCTTTATGAGAAGTTGCACCAGCATGGTCTTTCGCCAATTTTAAATAACTTTTTGCTAAACCTGTTGTCTGAAAAACAAATGCATTTCTCGCATGGCGATTTATCGACATCACGATTTAGCTACATGGGCCTTCCCCAGGGCTCATGTCTAAGCCCTCTCCTCTACAATTTTTACGTGAATGACATTGACGAATGTCTTGTCAATTCCTGCACGCTAAGGCAGCTTGCAGATGACGGTGTGGTCTCTATTACAGGTCCTAAAGCCGTCGACTTGCAAGGACCACTGCAAGATACCTTGGACAATTTGTCTGCATGGGCTCTCCAACTGGGTATCGAGTTCTCCACGGAGAAAACTGAGCTAGTCGTATTTTCTAGAAAGCGTGAACCAGCGCAACTACAGCTTCAATTAATGGATCAAACTATTGCTCAGGCTTCAACATTCAAATATCTCGGGGTATGGTTCGACTCTAAAGGTACCTGGGGATGTCACATTAGGTATCTGAAACAGAAGTGCCAACAAAGGATCAACTTTTTCCGTACAATAACTGGAACATGGTGGGGTGCCCATCCAGGAGACCTAATCAGGTTGTACCAAACAACGATATTATCAGTGTTGGAGTACGGATGTTTCTGCTTTCGCTCCGCTGCGAACATACACTTCATCAAACTGGAGCGAATCCAGTATCGTTGCTTGCGTATTGCCTTGGGTTGCATGCACTCGACCCATACGATGAGTCTCGAAGTGCTGGCGGGCGTTCTTCCGCTGAAAAATCGATTCTGGGACCTCTCATATCGATTGCTCATTCGATGCGATATTCTGAACCCATTGGTGATTGCAAATTGCGAAAGGCTTGTCGAGCTTAATTCTCAGACCCGATTCATGTCCTTGTACTTCGATTACATGGCACAGAACATCAATTCATCTACATATAACGTCAACCGTGCTCATCTCTTAGATACTTCTGATCCAACTGTATTTTTCGATACATCCATGAAGGAAGAGATTTGTGGAATTCCGGATCATATTCGCCCACAAGTGGTCCCAAATATTTTCTATAACAAATACCATCAAGTCGACTGCGCCAAAATGTTCTACACTGACGGATCAATTCTCGACGGGTCCACAGGCTTCGGTATCTTCAACGAAAATCTTGCTGCCTCATTCAAACTCAATGATCCTGCTTCAATTTACGTCGCAGAATTAGCTGCCATTCAGTATACTCTCGGGATCATTGACACCCTGCCCTCAGACCATTACTTCATCGTTTCGGATAGTCTCAGCTCCATTGAGGCCATCCGTGCGGCGAAGCCTGGAAAGCACTCACCGTATTTCCTGGGGAAAATACGGGAATATCTGAGTGCTTTATCTGAAAAATCTTACCAGATTACCTTGGTTTGGGTCCCGTCACATTGTTCTATTGCGGGCAATGAGAAGGCGGACTCTTTAGCCAAGGTGGGCGCATTAGAAGGCGACACTTACGAAAGACCAATTTGCTTCAACGAATTTTTCAGTATCTCTCGTCAGAGGACGCTCGATAGTTGGCAAACCTCATGGAGCAATGGGCATCTGGGACGGTGGCTACATTCCATTATCCCGAAGGTATCAACGAATGCTTGGTTTAAGGGGTTGGATGTGAACCGGGACTTTATTCGTACGATGTCAAGGATCATGTCCAACCATTACTCGTTTGACGCGCATCTCCGTCGTATAGGGCTTGCTGAAAATAATCATTGTGTTTGTGAGAACGGCTATCACGACATCGAGCATGTTGTTTGGCTGTGCGCAGAGTACTGTGTTGCCAGGTCCCAACTAATAGATTCCCTTCGGGCCCGAGGTAGATCACCCTATGTGCCAGTCCGGGACGTCCTGGCAAGCCGTGACCACCCCTATATTTTTCTTATCTATATCTTTTTGAAAACCATTGATGTCCAAGTTTAATACATTTTACCCTCTCTCATTCACAGTAGAATCTCACCAACCTATCCCTGTATCTACAATATGGCATTGCTTCACGAGTCTTCGGTGCACACTCTTCTTGATAACCGTCTATCCAGAACATCATGACATACCGCACATGCAGATGATATAGAGTGCCAATAATTATCCGAAATATCGACCCTCCCCTCGCCCCTGCGATTACAGGCTGGAAACTACAACACTACAACAAAGTGTGCATATCCGCCACAATGATCAATCAGCAAACGACGATGTCAATTACACAATATGTATCCCACTTCCTACCTTTGTCCTTTACTTACATAAGAGGGGAGCAAGCCGCCCCTAAATACGGCTTTCCCTTCCCCCACTAACATGTGACATGTAATATAAAAAAAAATGAATTATCGGCCTCGTTAAGCTACAGCATTTGGGCCTAAATAAACGTATTTTAAGATACGAGATAATGATTGTAGACGTTTTTGTATCCAAGATGAGGACTTACGGATGTCACAAAACTTTTAGACAAGTAAAAATGAGTGTCATATGAAAGTGGTGGTAACTGAATGATGGATTGAAGCCATTTATAATTCTAAGGTGGCAATCTCCTTGATTTATATGCCATACCATTTGGCAAATGGTCCATGGAAACAATTGTGGGTGTCAAAAATTTACAGCATCGTTCGAACAAAAATTTTCTCTTGTGTTCAATAAGTAAACAGACCATTTTAAATTAAAAGGTAAATTTACGTAAACAAGGGCGCGTATGATTTGGCAAGCTATAACATTGAAAAACTGTAAATCGTTCGTTTCACATGCTGAAAACTCAGTAGATATAAAACAACAAAATAAATTTGCTGTTGTTATTGCTTCTTAACTATAATATATGAAAACATCTCGATTGGAATATACCGAAACACTTAGAAAATATACTGTTTTCATGCTTGAAAGATTTACGAGTACAGTTGTCGCCAATGTAATAATCATATGTTATTCCAGGGACTTTATAGTCCACAGATAGGCACTTACTTTAAAATAGAAATGGGCGATGTAGAAACGAATTTTTCAAAATCGATGTTGTTAACTTAAAAAAATTGATCTGGTAAAATCGATTTTTGTTTCAAAATTGTCATTGAATCGAGATTTTTTTGATTTTTTTGTTTCTTACAATCGATCTTTTGTCTCGAAAAATCGACAATTTTACGAGATATCGGTATAAAACATTATTTATTACTGGACTGTGCGGGGATATGGCAGGGGTCAACTAAGTGTGTATGTATATGCAAGTCCTTGGTATGAATTATTTTTTTAGGTTTACTAATGCATCGAACCAACTAGATAGCTTCTTTTTGTTAGCAGACATTTTTTCAGGCCGAAATTTAAATTGTAAAAAAACACTGTATAAATGTTACTAGAGCAAACCGTTGAAGCAACAAATAGGATAAGAAAAGGGTTCTAAGTGAGAAGTATTTCACTTAAAAGTAAAAAAAAATAATGTGCGTGTATCGGGACTCGAAACCAGGGGTGACATTATGGAACCATTTCGAATCGACTTTTTTATACAAGCTTGCATACAATAAACCTTTCGTTTCGAGATGCGCAATGTCACCCCAGGTCGGTTACCATTCGTCATGGTTCGCTAATCGTGTCAAATTTTGGAGTAGGTACAATTACCTTTGTTAAACAGATAATTCAGCTTTTGTTTAGTTTTATTTACGTGACTTTAAATTGTAAAATTCATTCGTCACGAGATAATTCAGCTAAAAGTCAAAGGTGGTATAAGAGCAAATGTATAGGTAGAATCAACCTTTTGAAGACATGTAGTGCAGCTTAATGATTAAAGGTAATAGTATTGGTAACAGCATCATTTATTCAACTCATAATTCAGTATAATTAAGATCGTTGAATAAAAGCATTAATGCTGTCGCTGCAACATTTGTTAGTAGTACAGTTCAGCCTAGTTTGAAGTGGCGAATACTGGAGATTAAATTGGCTGAATAAACTGTTAATGTTTAAATAGTTCAGCGAAAGTATTATTCAGCTTAAATAGCCTTTAATCTGCTTTTAATCAGCAAGTAGTCTTATAGTTCAGCTCCTAATGTTTGATAATAAAAACACACTATATCTATTTCCAATATTATTCGTCAAAATTCCACCGTAGATTTATACGTTTTTATTGTTTATTTGCATAGTATTTTGCCAGAAAACTATATTTGAACTATACGAGAGAGAGTAGAAACTCGGAACTAAGCGACTATTTGTGGTATTGTACATGTATAGTCCACGAAAAAAAATGTTCGAAAAAATCGTTTTTGTATTGTAACATAACCTAACACCACAGACAAACAGATGTAACAGCTTGAAAAAAATTCTAAAAAAATCATCGCCCACGGTATACTAGCGACATCTGTTGAACACATTGCACAAAATGGGTTTCTGGCAACCATAGCAAATAAATTTTTTTCAACCGAAATCCTGGCAACAATGCCCACACCACTTGTCAAATGCAAGATGATAAATGAAAGGTAAGCATTGTTGCAGTTGTTAAATTTGAAGAGCGAAATAGAAAAATCGGCTATGTTATGTACTTCAATTCGCCATGGGATAATGATTGTAATTGGCAGATTTAAAAAATGTAGAGTAACGACTGCATTTTTAAAACTCAACATAAACATTTATTGTTACGGAAAATTAAGCAACACCAACATTATTTTTCTTTTCGTGCGAAGTAATCAATTCTAGTCCTTCTTTGGCTGCTTCTTGTCTCTGTTTACTCTTTTTCGTCGCTTTTTTACCGTCACCGACCGGTATGCAATGATTTTTAACAATTCATGCCGTCAGGAACACATTTTACGTTTGCGGATTATTTTGTTAGTTTCCCTAATAAACATCGTATGATTCAAGTGCCTAACGACCTGCTCAGGGTATCATCCAAACAATATATGGAATCTTTTGACTATATGGGTTAAGGTTCGTGTATAATATTTTTTATTAGGGTTTGGTTTGCATTAAAGATGCTAAACGCCTTTAGAGAAAGACTCGCCATCTCTATCGTTTGTTTATCTGTCAGTGCCATTCCAATCGAGCAAGAGACCTGTCAGAAGCACCAAATCCTAAAAAATCACTTCGAATCCTTCTTGAACGAGTGCCATTGACAGGTCTCGTGTTCGATTGGAATCGATAGAGATGGCGAGTTGTTATTTAGAGGGATTCAGTGTCGATAGTTTGCATAAGATGAAAATGGCGGTACCCAATTTTTCTATGTATAAGTAAAGTTGTCATTTTTCTTCGAAAAAAACGATTAAACAAAAGGATATGAAGAAAAACAAGCAAATGACGATACAATTATTTTTATCGGTAGATTAGAGATTTTTATCTGTCCCTAAGTGTTCGAATCAGAATATCCGAGGTGAAGCTCGACCTTTTCCCATTCTGCTCTTTATGCTTATTTCCAGGGTCGCGGACGTCATGTTTAAATTTACATGTATAAAAGTAATACACTTAAAAGTGACGAATGTTCCCACCTTTCTTTCCCTTCATCTTGATTTTCGGGTGGTGCGAAGTGACGCATTATGGCTATGTGTCAAAATCGCTTCACTAGCGCCACGCTCGGTGAGATGGCGCATTTTTCATAATTTAAATCTACCTTTTTTCTGTGGGCGATGAAAATTCATCTCGTGTTACGTCTGTTTGTCTGTGCTAACACCATATTCCCCAAATGGTTATCCGGCTGAAAACAATACTCCAAATGACAGAAACAATATACAGTATGGTGTTTATTGTCGAATCACAATATGACAAATTGTGGAAAAACAATAATATAAATAATCTATTTATTGTTCTCGTTTATGCGGGTAGCGCTTTGCTCTCTCTAGTATACTATAGTATACTATATAGTTATAATTTCTTTTGTATCTATGGGTATAGAGTTCTATGCAAATTATTTCACTCACACAACTTGGGGGTTTGTTTTCCTCCAGCTGTCATATATGAAAATGTCAGCCAATTTAAACATTTGAATTAGCTCTCGTAAAGTATTTATAATGGTGTTGCAATGCTCTATGCCGATGTAAAACTTATTCGGGAGACGTACAATTCCGGTTGGTCATATTCCATCATGAAAATAATCCGACCGAAAAGTTATTTTTGATTTGTTTTCCTCCATCTTTGACAGGTGGAGGAAAACAAACCGTTGAACACACTAATACAGATACAGATTTTCAAGTACACTCAAGTTTTTTTTTACGCGGTTTTTTTTTGCGCGGTATTTTTTTACGCGGTATTTTTTTACGCGGATTTTGAAATTTACGCGGTTTTCATTTACGCGGATTTTGAAATTTACGCGGTTTTCATTTACGCGGATTTTGAAATTTACGCGGTTTTCATTTACGCGGTTTTTGAAATTTACGCGGTTTTCATTTACGCGGATTTTGGAATTTACGCGGTATCCATCAATGAGGTTCCCTTTATCGCGGATTCTTAAATTTAAGTGGTCTTCATTTACGCGGATTTTGAAATTTACGCGGTTTTCATTTACGCGGATTTTGAAATTTACGCGGTTTTCATTTACGCGGATTTTGAAATTTACGCGGTTTTCATTTACGCGGATTTTGAAATTTACGCGGTTTTCATTTACGCGGATTTTGAAATTTACGCGGTTTTCATTTACGCGGTTTTCATTTACGCGGCTCGTATCCCCCGCGTAAAAAAAAACCTGAGTGTACTCTATAGAAGCCCAGTAAAGTTCAGCCGGAACTGAATTGGAATTCTGGCTGGTTCCAGTTTGTATACCGGCTCCAGTGACACAACCGATTCTAACTAGAATCGGTTGTGTCACTGGAGCCGGAATACGAACTGGACCCAGCCGGAATTCCGGTTCATTTCCGGCTGAGCTTAACTGGGAGCTTGTTTGCTCGCTGCATATCGAACTTTTCTTGCGCCCTTTCGATGTGTCGTCTGCCGAACTGTCATTTCTTTAAGCTGTCAAAGTGAGCGGTCAAAATTTTATGCTGTGCGAGCAAGGAGAGGCTCCGCATACGTCAAAACGAGTGTGTATAAATTTTCATCCCACAAAACGCAACATTTTTACATTCTGCAAGCATATTATTTTTAATTTGCAATGTGCAAACTTTTGTGTCTTTATCCGGTCTATTCCGTACGCGTGTGTTCTTTTCAAGCGCAGGGTTAAATTTACAATCGAGTAAAAGGTGTGTAATTGAGCCCAAATTGCCCAGTACCCGTTGAAAGTGAGAGTTCGATTTCAAGAATTCGGATGACGATTGAATCGTGTACTTTTGACTGCTTTTGCTAAAAAGTAGGCTTCCCTGCCGCAGAGCAGAAAGCAAGAAGAACGAACATGTCGGAAATGAAACGTGTGACACTGACAACGATTGGTGATGTGGTGAAGAAGAGTCCTTTTGGCGGCAGCGGGTTCGACCAAAACACGGACGATTTCTTTTCCGGTGCCTTGGCAGGAGGCGTCGGGGCTGGCCCTAGTTCGAAAAACGGTAGTGGAACTAAGCCACGGAAAACGATCCGCCTTGAGCTGGAACTGTTCGAACCAACGGCAAAGAGTTTCCCCGAGTTCAACTATTCGAACCTCGCGCGTGAAGAGCAGGTGAGTTCTGCAGTGCTGGTTGGAAAGGGGGTGGGGAGTGACATCGAGGGGTGACCAAATGGACTGTTTTTGAACCTAAAGTTATTAAGTTATTTCAACCTAAACAAATGAGTAATAATTTTACGTTACTGGTATTTAGGGTATTTATTTTGGGTTTTGTCAATCAAATTTAAATTAAAAAAATATACAAAAAATATTTTGCAAAACTTTCTGTTATAGTCAAGAAAGCTTTGACGTACGTAGTAGAAAATTCGAGGCTTATGTTCATATTTAAAAAAAGTTTCTACGAACATAAAAAAGTCAGGGCACATTTATATTTTAATATTGATAATACAATAATTAAATTATTTTCTAAATGGAATGAAGTATATCGTTTTGTTCCTTTTAATTAGTGAAAGAACATAAAAATATTACGAAAAAATCATATTTGTCGACTTTAGAATTAGAATATACAAGAAATATATTAATAAGAGAATTTGACTACCTCAACAGTCTTAACACTTATGAAAATATTTAATATTGTATTCAAGTTTCATTGGTCGACTTGGATAAAATTCGTCTATAACTGTATGTAAGAATTGCTAGTCTCCAATATCGTTCGCCAAAGACGAGACCCCTCGCCTTAATTGCAAATTTTCAAACGTACAAAAAATATCAGAAGAAATCGTTCAACGCTGCACCGGAACACTCTGCCCTACTGGGGCAGAACGCCAGTATTATGCCTCCACTTGTATGGTTCCAAACAATATTCGTCCAAAGGCACTTTATTTCGCTTGACGTGAGGTTATAGTAGGCATGCTTCCAAAATTCGCGGCGCGGCTTCAGCCACGCGTTCGCTAGTGAGCGGTATCTTGCAGGAGCATTTTCTCGTGAATAAGGCAAATATTCCGTGTTATGGGTCCTGATTTTGCTGAAGCCATTTTTGAAATCAATCTCCAACGTTTTGTTGGATTTGTTTTTTTTTCTGCCTTCTGCGATTTTTATGTTTTTCGCGGTGCACATTCGCTGCGAATGCATGTTC
Source organism: Topomyia yanbarensis (assembly GCF_030247195.1). Lineage (NCBI taxonomy): Eukaryota > Metazoa > Arthropoda > Insecta > Diptera > Culicidae > Topomyia > Topomyia yanbarensis. The sequence continues at coordinate 9,550,189 of NC_080670.1, read as the reverse complement.
TGTCTTAGAGTAGGTGCAATTTCGAATATGAGGGTGGATTTCGCGGCAGATGCATTATCGATGCTGATTGTCTAGCTAAGTTGTGCGTCGATATCTTCTCGATTCTCTCATGGAAGTTTTTTGTTTACCTATATCCTTTCTATTGCCTCTTTCGTCTCGCTCTGTTTTATGTTACATCGCTGTTATGTAGGTAGCAGACGTGTGCGATGGACACAACATCGCATAATTTGTGGTACGTGCGTAAAAGGTGAATGAAGTTGGTGATTATGTTCTCGTTTTCCTCGTATCGCTTCATTCTGTTCCACCCACTACCCCTTTTTTCGCGCTCGCTCGCCGTGTGCCGTGGTGGGTGATAAACTGAATGGTTGACTGGCTATCTTTTGATTGCTCGCTAAATGGTTTTGCATGCAAGCGTCAGTTTAGGGATTGATGTGCAACATATGTAATACAACAATGAATGTCACGGCATCTTTTTGGTTGTATTTATTAGGGGTATTATTATTTCTGACATTAGTATGATTTATAAGCAGGAATAAAATTTGAACAAGTTTGTCTGTTTTAAAAAGATTTTTAATCATAAATACATATCTGATATATAGATTTTAAAAAGAACAATAAACATTTTTAATGAGCGAACTTTTATTAAAAATGCTATACAGTTATGATCCGCTTGTATCGGTTCTATTCATCTATGGTGTATTTTAAGTAAATTGAATCCGGAGGTTTAATTTACTTTATACAAATAAAAACAAAACTGTTGAAATTCTCTTCCTTAATCCCGAGACATAATCTAAACTTAATTCATAGATATAGTTTAATCAGTCGGAGTTCATTGGTTCGCGGTTTATTAACACCGGTGTTAATGAGACAATGTTTGATTGATTGTGTTGATGATAAAAGGCAATTTGTTAAGTTTATGTTGTACAGTATTTTCTACGTTCCAACATCATTTTAATAATCAAATTGACATCAAAAGTGCCAAGTTTAATAACGTCGGGTGTAAATTGCTGTACGAAAGTACCGTTTTTGTGATCGATATTCGAGTTGGTGACATGGTGAAATCGCGGAGTCCCATTATGATACGAGAATACGTGAAAGTGGGCGAGAATCAATTTATTATTATTTTTTTTTTTAGCGTCGCCCTACTGAAGTTGTAGAACAGGATTCTCGGAAAGTGTTCCCTGTCAGAATCACTCACTGCAATTGCAGACGAGACGGAGAATGTCACGCACTAAAACACCGCTTAAGACCAATTGCAGCGGGCCGTTATTCCGGTTGTGATGACGAGTGTACGGTTTAGATGAGTGTTTATTTGTTCACGCTTGAGATCGCGTTAATGAGATTATAGTTGCCATAGCGTTCTTCATGTCAACGGGGCGTTTTTGTGTTTAATGCCATTTTTTGCTTGAAGTGAAACTGAGTCAGTTGAACTGACAGCGGTTGGGGTTAGAACCTGACTCAGCTTCGGGTTCAACCAAAAACGCCATAAGAAAACTGAGGCACAGATTTGCGTGAATGATCGCGATTGTATTCGCCTTTGTGTATCGACGGGAATGGCACGAGCGTTTGTATGTTGACGTGTTCGATCGCGTGAGCGTGAGAATTTCGCATTTGCTAGCGTGTATAAACTTGATTGTATAAACGTGTGGCCATTCGCATATTTGCGTGTGTTTTTAAATTATCGCGCGGACCGTGAATCTGAAACTTTATTTCAGTGTGCAGTTCAGATGCTATGATTAGTCCTAGATGCGCTTTTTTATGATTCATCCAACTGAAAGCATGGACCTAGGTTGGGATAAGAACTCCTGGAGGTGACTTATTCAAAACAAGGCACCTACACCCGCGATTAAGATCGCGTTTATAAGTAAATATGTGCTTAAGCTTTCGCTTAGGGGATCAGTGGCTCATTGAAAAGGTGGTGTTTTGGGATTTTTCTTCAACATGAAAACAACAAGAGAAATATCCTTTGCGTATTGTTCAACATATATTTACTCAAGAATAAAAAGTTTTTCAAATGTCAAAATAAATAAAAATGGCGGATGTATGTATAAAAAATCTCGCGCAGCAGCTTGCCGCGGACAACTCAAACTCCGTGCAAGATTTAGCCCGTAAGTTTCACCCTAAATCAAAAAGTTGAATACTTTCTTATCCGGAAGGCTTTGCCTCACAGGATAGACTACAGTAAAGACTCGTTTTATCAGCCCCTTGGTGAATTTTAGGCGGGGACATTGACATATATTTTCCTTTCTTTTTAATAAACCGCAGCTCTTAAAATATTCTCATTTAGACCATAGATATAGCCTCATAATCTTTTCTGATTATTTATTTTAAATTTCCCTTAAGGGGGTCTGACAGTACCAAATTTAAATAAAATTTAAAAAAAAATATTTTTGCATATTTCGGATCTCTAAGATAAGAAACATAGAAAGGATTTTCTCGAAATCAACTTGGTTCGTCTGCAAGAGCCCATCAAACGACCAACTATCAATTTTTAAAATAAGGCTGACAAAATCGTGTCAAAAAGCTGATAAATTCGAGGGTGGACAATATCAGAGGCATACAAAATCGGATGCTGATAAAATCGGGTCTTCACTGTATTATGCTGATTGCAAGTGGAAATTTTTGGTGTTTTAGAAATTCTTTAAACAAAGTACTTGCTTTTTCGACCTTTTTTAGCAGTAATTGCGTTAATAACATTGTAAAATGAGATTTTAAATTACAATTCTTTCAGTATGGGTGCAATTAAATTTTCTAAAAAGTGTTTTACTTTCATATGCAGGGTACTTGGTTCATGGTTAAGAATATCTCGAAGAGTGATAGATATTTCGGGAAAAAATTGTTCTTCACATACCCTCAAATTTCAACCAGCTATTAAACATTTTTCTGTAAATAATTTGTTTGTCTTATAATTCTACTAACTCAAAAAGTAATCTTCGTATTTAAAATCTTTCAGTTTCATTGGAAAGGTGGGAAAATTTTCTACCGAATAATAGGTCAAAGAAAGATTTGTTGAACTTACCGAGGTGCAATAAATCTGTGATAATAATAACAGTAACGGTAAACTAATTGACTTCCAAAAGTATACTAAATCTACTTAACTGAAATGCATTAGTGCATTTTTCTGTGTTAAATTTTCTTGGCTTTCTAATGAAAAAAAAGATATAGGGTGATGAGCCTATTTTCACCATACTAAGCAAGGTGCCTCACTAATTCGGTAATTTCTTGCCTTACAATCAATGGAATGCGTAAAAATTGACATCAACCGCTTTGCTTCGTTGTTAAGAACCAATATATAATCACAAATGTGTTGAAAACAATAAAATTCTCGTGTTTGAGCACAATGAAAACTCGAATCGAGTGCCCCAATTGTTGCGCTACCATTTGACTCAATGCGGTGAACAAAGATGGCAGACACTGCTCTAACCAACGGCTTCAAATGGGTAGGGTGATAATAGAAACATGGCGCAAATAGGCTCATCACCCTATGACATAATTTTTCAAGTAGTAGCTCTACTTTGAGAAGAGAGAAAATAAGATAAAAATATTGATGTTCAATAACACATTTAAACAAAAAAAGATAAGCACATCATGTCAAAGAACAAATAATGAAACTTTTCCAGATGAACAATCTGAATTATTAAAATGGTGATATTAACTATTTAGCCTTTCGAGAAATGAACGAAAAATCGATAAAACAGCACTAAATTTTGAATTACTTCTAAAAGGATACTTCAACTCGTGAACTGAAGCATGCGAGAACATTTAAAAAAAAAATCTCGCCTTTCCAATGGAACTAAACGATTTACACTACAAAGTATACTTTTTAAGTTATAGGTATTGAACAAACAAGTTATTTACAAAACAGGTTCTATAACTCTGTAACGGTTAAGATTTGGGTGTATATGTTGAACGATTTTTTTCCCAAATATAATGCCCTTTTACCTCTCGAGAGGTTCCTAATGAAAACACCCTATATATAGCTTGAATCTTTTCTAGTTTTTTGTAGTCGTGCGCGGAATTTTGAGGAACATGGTTTTCATGAAACGGGCTTTGAAGTTTTTTGAAGGAAAAAATCAAATCAATGAAAACTTGCAGGCATGAGATGCGAATCAGCTATATACTGAAACTTTAAATAAATATTTGATTTTTTCAAACTAACTGATGAACTCACGTTTTCGAGATTGCAGGCGTAGATGTGCGTGGATGATCACGAAGAGCTCAAGCGATTGTATGTTAACGTGCTTGTCGCGTACGCCAACTATTCGGACGGCAGGCGAAAATAATATTTTTTGAAAATCCGCCTTTTTATTTACTGTGTAGATCAATCAAAACGATTTTACTCACAATTGTTTGTTTTCTTTACATTGTTGCTTCCTATTTGCCTACCTCTACCGCTGTCGTTGCAATTGTTCTAGAAATTGGTTTACACATTTTCATCTTAGCTGTTCTAAAGTTGGTTCCACTTTATTTTAAGTTTAACTACTTTACTATCTACTTCACATTCAAAATGTTTTTTTTATTCTGCTTTCCTTCTTATGCTGTTCACTATCAATGTGGTTTAAATAGATGTGGGAGAACACTCGGTTTGCTAATGTTGGAAACCAATAATATGTAAACAATCCAGAAGCTGAACGACGACGTCATAGCATTCAAACGATTCAATGGGAGCTGAAAGAATGGTATAACATGAGCAAGTCGATTTAATCTGATATCACACCACCCATGTAAGATTCATCTTACGAATACCAAAGTGCCATCTTAGCCCCACTCGTATATACCACATTGGTTCACTATGTTTCTGTCCTCTGACAGTTCTATTGTTACGTACTTCCTACATTCGCAATGCACCTAATCACTTGTCAGCATGACAGCTGCTTTGCTGCATCCGTCAAATCCGACATGGGTGCATCTATGCATCGGCCAGATGATGCCAGAACATTCCCAGGCCCGTAACCCTGTCCCGGAGTTCTCATCCGGTTCAGAGTTTTCACTTTTGGTATGTACCCAGACTTTCATTCAGCGGATCCAGCACTTCCGATCCAGCACGATCTCGATTCACCGAACCACGTTGTACTCTGGTTCAGCAAAGGAACGAACTCCTTGATTCAAAGTTCCCACATAACACTGGCCAACTGCTGCTAAACGCTGGAACGTGTCTCAAATCGCCTCTGCTGGATGAGGTGGGGGAAGATTCACATTAGGCTGATCCGGGGAGAGCCCTCGCAAGAAGTGTTTTGGAGTGAGCGCCTCCGCTTCGTTAGACTGTTGAGACACGTACGTTAGCGGGCGAGAGTTTATCGTGGCTTCCGCCTCAACAACTACCGTCTGCAGAACTTCGTCCGTCAACCGCCTTCCATAAATCGCCAGGAATGACTCCTTAACTGACCGAAAGAGACGCTTCCATGTGAGAAGCCAAGGAAGGATTGAGCGTCCACTTCGTTCTCGTACTAGTCAACTGATCCGCACAATCTTCTATTTCTCGGGCAACTCCCACCAGTTCCTTACTAGTCCCTAGTCAATGAAATTGCCAAATGTATTTCAGAGTCTGATTTTTTTTTCGGAATTTTAGTAGCACACGTTTCGAATCGAGCCTAAACGTCTGTTATCTGTGCATGAATCTTACACCTGACACAAGATGACACTTTTCGGACCACTACGTCAAGCTGCGGAATGAAGAACAGCTGCTTCAGCTCATTTTTCACCGCCTGTAGACATCCGTGTCCGCTCTTCTCTTAGTAATGCTGAACAATCAGCTGCGTAATTCTGTGTTAACGTTGTAGTATCGTTGGAAAACGTAGATCGAATGACAGCAACTTTACCTTCTCAACTTTACCCTCCATTCGAATTAGTCCGTTTTTAGTGCTGTTGGGGTGTATCTCCAGACCTTTACTTTTTTTGGTTACCAGATCCGCTACATTCAATCTCGTCGGAATGTCAGCTTAGTCAAAGCGTCACCCTGTTGACAGTCCTACAAACGCTTCAAATTCGCTAGGTTTAAGAACCCACAGGCAGCAGTCGTGTACTCGGAGCTGTTGATAAACAGTGGCCAAACTTCTGCTTCTCTTTTAAACTTAGTCCGCTTTATGTGCATTTGTCAAATCTCTTGTGATACGACCAACGATACAGGATCAAGCAGTTTGTGCTGCGGACCGCAACAATAGCGCACTTCATATAGCGCAAGCGAAGTACAACCTTGTAATCTGTTACACTTGACTGTTGAGAAAATTGTAAAGTGGAAGTAGAAAATTGTGTACGGTACCCCCTCCCCTCCTCACCAATTCGAGCAGCCGTGCGTCGACACGGCAGCATCGAACCTACGTTGGGCAATTTCGAAACACCGATGCCTTAATTTCCTCTCAGTCTATCTTCTGGCCTCGCACAAAGCAGAAGCAAAAAAATCGCTTCGCTCTAGGCCAGTGAAGCAAGCCAGCCCTTTGTTCTATATTCAGTGCACAAACAGTGCATCGTTGCCCCGACTGCGCAGTAAAATGAATCTGCCAAAGGAAACAAAAACGCCCGTGCTTCAGGATAACACCGTTTTGATCGACTCGTGTTAGACCCACAGTTCAGAGGGCGGAACAACTAGTTAAAGTTAAAATGGAGCTTAACCTCGCGGAAGCTATGTACATTCAGCTACACCACGTCAAAAACTGTGTTTACGTTTACGATTACGTTTAGAAGTTTAGCCCAGGCAGAAAACTTAATCGCAAAAAACAACATGCAACACGAGGTCAAATTCAATAACATCAGAATCAAGATCCCCGTGTATATGGAAAACGACATGGTGGACGTTCGTATCCATGATTTGGCACCACGCACTAAGAAAGATTACATCAAACGAGTTATGTCTCAATACGGTGAAGTGGAAGCTATTACGAATGACACTTGGAAAACGGTATTCGTATTATGAGGATGCGAGTGATTAAACCAATACCTTCTTACATGGCTATCGAATGCAAATCACTGAAGGATGGCGTAACCTATAAGTAAACAGCGCTAATCACGTATTCCGGGCAGACCGCAACATGCCAGTTCAACAATTTACAACACCGACCGGCAAGAACAAGACACACATAAGAACTCCCGATCGTGAACAGCAAGAAAGCAGTACCGACGATGACATGGACGTGAACGAAAACGTGAGAGAAGGAATTACTGAATGACCCACAAGTTGCGACGGATAACTAATAGCAATAAATGCTTTTCCACCAAGGAAAAGTAGCTCAACGCGCAGCAGCAAACTGCGTCAACAAGATCTGGCAGACAGATATTCTTAGTATTTTTTATTTTTATCTTTTGTTAAAACTTAAAAGATTCACGGCTCAGTTAAGCTAACGCATTGGCCAATAAAACTTTAGAAAAAAATAAACTTCCTCTAGAACTTTCAATGATACAATGAATGTTCGGTTTGGGGGCTGAAGAATTTCGCAAGTTGAATTTTCTCTCAATATAATTCTAGCTCTTCATGCCCAGCTTTCTTTTACTCGGCTCTTTCATCAGGATTCAGGATCGCCGGTTACCCCATTGTATGTACGTGGCTCGTTGTGTTAATGGATAATCATTCTATAAGATTAATGTACCGTGAAGGTGGCCGCCTTTTTGTAGCTCGTTCGAATCGCCGTTCTATTAATGTAACATATTTTTCAATATCGGTTCACTGTGTTTAGGGAATCCCAAAGCCCTTCGTCTGTACCTTGACGGTACCGGGGGCTTTACCACTAAAGCAGTATTACAGTGATTGTATCACATAGAAATTTTGAATATGATTACTTTATTTTTGGGTTTTGATCAATCTTAGTACTTAACTTGGAGATTTTTATTACTAACCTAATAAAATGTACAATGTGCTCTGGCTTGACGATGAGCTCTGGTTTTGGGGCTATTCTAAACTACCATACCAAGACTCCCGAAGATGACAATATACCAGATGATCTTTGGCAACCCTTAGCAATCATCCACACATATCTACACTCGCATTTTTAAATTTACAAACGTGGTCTCAAAAGCCCGTATTCGCGCGGTCGTCTATCGCTCACGTCCTGAAGTCTCTTCCAGCGGTCCTAGAACCCATCAAAAATAACGCGCACACGGTTATGAAATCGAATTTATACACGCGAAGTCACATACGTGCTGGCATACGCAACAATCACGTGAACATACAAACGCTTGAGCCCTTATTCAAGTGTGAAATTTTTAGCACTTATAAATTGACATCACTTAATCACAAAATACAAATATTTGATATCAAACCATATGGAGAAACATATTATTGGTATTTCTGAACAGCCAACAGTAATATTGTTCAAATCACATTTTCATCACATTCTGCAGCGCAATTATTCGTCAAGGATACATCGATTCCTTAAACCAGCCTCAACCCGCGCCCTCTTCCATGGCGTTTTTGTGGTCTGCTTTGACCATTACGCCATTACCACTCCTATCATGGGCCTTGGACTGATTTTCATTCCCCCACCAACCGGGGGAGATCCCATAGAACATGGGACTGACTTGCGATTATGGGCACTATAGCTACCTATATATCTAGATTCCAATCTCATACGGATGTATTTTTCTTCTTTTCGCAGAAACGGCAGCGCAAGCTTGAGAAAAAGGCCACAACGAACGGATTTCTGTCGGAACAGGACGATAACGACGATGTAGCGCGAATCGCCCGGGAGTTGGAGAAAAAATACGGATCCGGTACGGCGTACAGCAGTTCCGGCAAATTTGCCCGTCCCTCGAAGTTGGATTACTGCGATCGGGGAGCAGGTTACGACGAAGAGGATTCTTTCATCGACAACACCGAAGCGTACGATGAACTGATCCCGCAGGAGGTAGAAACGGTGGGCGGAGGTTTCTACATAAACTCAGGACAACTAGAATTCAAAACGCTGTCGAACTTCGAACGGCCGGAAGATGCGATACGAATGCCGAAACCGAAAAAGCGACTTCTATCGTCATCCAGTGACAGTAGCGGCCCAGAGGTCAAAGTGGCTCCGAAAACGAAAAAGAAGGACGAACGGGGGAGCGGGACGAGTGGAGCCGAGAGTGCAAGCAAAAGTGGTAAAGTAGGTCGCAAACGGTTGAACGGCCATGTCACGAAAAAAGCAAAGGTTGCTGGTGAAAAGCCGAACCGAAAAGTGGCTACGCACAAGGAAGGTAAGAAAAAGAAGGACACGAAAGAATCTACTACCGTGGGGCCAGGAGCGGGAACAGATTTGAAAGTAGTTAAAACAACGACAGTGAAGGATATGCTGCGGGCGAAGAGGGACAGCTTGCGGAAAATGGAACAGGAGAAGAAAGGTAAAAGTAGCGGGTCGGTTTCAAGTTCCGAAGCGGAAGAAGTTGGCGAAGGCGACGATGGAGAGGATGATGGCGATGATACGGACCAAAGTAGTGATGCGAGTGATAGCGATTCCAGCGGTAGTGGATCGGATGATTCTGATAGCGACACTACATCCGAAACTGACCAGGGAGCGAAACTGATTAGCGAGGAAGAAGCCAAAAAACGGGATGAAATTAAGCTTCCGGATAACCTGCCGGATCATCTGTTGCAAGATTTGAACAGTTTGAAGGATATTGCAAAAAACACAAAGGGCAGGTTGAATTTCTTTGACGCCACGGTTGCTGATCTACTGCTGCAAATCGATGTTAGCTCTCGGATGTGCGGAGGAAGCGCTCGAAATTCTGTATATAAACATCTCGAAAGCCATCTACGCGTCAGCAGGCAGACGCTTATGGTTAAGATAAAAAAGATTCGCATACGAAAGGAAGATAATAAAGTCAAAAAAGCTATCGGAATCCTGGAAGATGCCGTAACGGAAATGATGCCCAAGTTAATAGCAAACTATGAAGCAGAAAAACAAAAAGCACATGACCTTCGTACCGCACATTCGGCATCTAGCGATACTGGAGAAAAGCCTGAGATCAAACATCCAAAGAAAAAGTTTCCATGGAATGATCATCTTCGAAGTTTGTTAAACGATGTAGTCACCATAAGAAAGAAATCCTTCCATATTCTGCGACCAAGGAAAGAAACGGAAGAGGGATATGTTCAAAGCTACCTGGCAAAACAAGTGGTTTCACTCTGGCCCAGCGGATGGATAAGGTATGAGGATCTTCAAAAAGAACTCGATCGACGAAAAAAGACCGAGATAAAAGCAACCAGCAAGGAAGTCAAGAAGACTGTTAGTCTGCCTACTTCAACGACACCGGTTCCTACGCAAACAGTCATTGTCAATGGCCCCAGTAGCAAACCGGAAACAGTATTATCATTCACTGCCAAACCTAGCAAATCCGAGGAGAAAAAGATTGTACGGCCTCCACTGTGTTCGCCCGTGGCAAGTACCAGTATGTCTCAACCGTCACCTAGTACTTCTCCTGCTGGTCTGAAGAGAACTTCCGATCATAGTATAATAAACATCATTAGCTCGCCACCAAGCAAAAGTTCCTCGCATTCCAGTCATTTGTTGCCACATCAGCAGCAGCAACAGCAACAACCGCCACGACCTCAATCACAGCCACCTCGACCAACTTCCAATTTCGACGAGGATCTTATACAGACTCATGTGATCAACCTTGAAACAGGTCACAATGCAGTAAAAAACTCACCACATACCTCCACGGCAGCCATGGATTTCGTTCCGAAGGATCTCAGGGTAAATTCGCCGGCCCTGTCCTCAGCCTCTTCCGCCTCTTCTTCCCGCCGACAATCATCCTACCAAGATCCACCAAACGCACACACAACCCCGGTCCTCGCGCCTACTAGCTCGAATCGCAAAAGTCGAGATGAGGACAGCGATAGTAGCATCGAAATCATTGGAGAATATAACGTAGCAGATAAGTACACTCCCTCCATGGAGAAGAAAGTTGATCCTCTGAACTTAGCGATGCCTGCTCTCAATAAGGACAAGTATAAGAAAAGTGGTAACTCGAGTAAAACTAACAGTCGGCAAGGGAGCGGTAGTGGAAGTTCGCCCGGAATGGGAACATCCACAATGAATATCAACAACAACCTGGATAAGAAAAAATACGGTGCACCTACTGCTACCACCACCGTAGGAGGATTCGTTCTACCATCCATGGCTGGATTGATGCAGGATTTAAAGTCCAGTACCAGTATCCCACCTAAAATGGTGTCCATACCAGGCGACTTGGATGTTATTCGGATTATGAAAGAACTGCAAGAATTACAGGTTCGTACCCGGCAAGTCGATGACAGACCTACATTTCTATATTTCTTTGCTTTTACATAGGCCATTCAAATGAATTCCATGAACAAAACCGCTGGGAGAACCGAAAGCCCCAAACCGGCGCACTCTTTCTCCACTTCGACAACAAAGAAGCCAGAGACGTCCAACCATCAAAATCAGTCCAGACCGACTGCATCACAGCACCCACAGCAATCTCATCACAGTAAGTACTGAATGTGTATCCTTCGGCATCCTTACCTACGATTTTATTGATAATACCTTTCGCTGTAGTTCAACTCCCGCAGCTCGCTCAATATCTTCCGAGATCGTAGAAGAACAATGCGTGAGATTACAAACCTCACGGCGCACTTCCACAGATAACACACTGCCACCACCGATACACCGCGGCAACGGACCATACTGTCATCAGTGTCCACAGTGAAATCTACGGTCGATTAATTAACGTAAATGGTTTCTCCTTCCACCTAGTTTTGACTGTTTTCAGTTCAGTTTGTTATATGTACGTGTCACATGATTGCATGAATACTTTGTGACCAAATTTGATTCATGTATAGGTGAATTTTTGGTTTTGTTTTATATCTTGCAAGGGTTTACTGTCTCATGCCAGTTTTCATTAACCTTGCGTTCCTAGACAATGTGTCTTAGAAGGTACAGCTGAAATTATTTGATTTGTTCCAGTACTTACCTTCTTGTTTTCAAATTCTCAGGGGCAAACAGAAATAATGTAGCAACTGTTTACCATGGTTTACTAGCAGAAAAACAAAGAGTACTATTGCATACAGAAACGACTGTCTCCCTGTTTATTTCGAAGTGTTACTAGTTTCTCTAGGTACAGGAACAAACCTTTCAACTTATTCTCCAAATTTTCTGCAAACTTATATCACAGTGATAGTTGTCCGTCGATATGATTATATTTTCTAGCGATCTTTTTCTTCTATTCGATCATTCGCTCGAAAGTTTTAGTAATGAAATTGGCTTTAATTTAACCATTCCTACATTTTGTCAAGACAGCTCGCGAAATGAACGATTGAATTGTGAGTAAAGTAGCGTTTTCAAAATTACACAAATTGCCATCAATCCCCAGGTTCCTCGACCAGCGCACTCAATCCAAACGTCTTTGATGAGGATTTCCTGTTGGCAAATTACTTTTACGACAGTGCCAAAAAAGGAACCAATCCATAGTCAGATCAGTGAAAGCTGTGAAAGATACAAAAAAAACCAGAGCTACAAGACTGCGCGTGCATGCGAGACGGTCAGCCCACTACCTTTATTTTGCCATATCTACCTATTGACCAGTGATGGTTGCTGTTGTACATGTGATGTTTTTTCTTTTCATTTTTGGTTCGCAATAAGGTAATTGCAATTCCTTATTTTCGAAAGCACAATTTTTAAGCCTTGTAGCACGTTTTACCTTTGATAAAAATAAAGCTTTTTAACCACTATCACTTTGTTAGCGAACTATTTTTTTTATTTACGTACACGTGTTGTTCTCGTTTTGTTCTAACATCAGTATGTTTTTTTGTCTTTCAGAAGTGCCAGATGTAAATATGAACGGATCCAGCGGAGCCCATGCAAAAGTGTTAAATCCAGCATCAGCAGCTCTGAAGAAAGCGGCCCAGCAATAATGAAAAGGACAGATCGCATAAAAACATACACATCTAAGATGTTTGTTCATATTACATTGTTTGTGTGCGAAAGAAACATAGTTCTAAAATGAAGTCGATAGTTGTACATTGCTTAGTAAGTGAAAGTAGTAGATATAACTAAATTAACCAAATTAGGTATTAGACGGTGTAACACGGTGAGCTAGGTCTGTTGGAGTGTGTTGAACACTAGACGGAATGATATTTGTGTTTGGGGCAGCAAAATTATCGTTTGTTTTTTTGGTTCACATGGAGCCTTTGTTTATATGTTATAATTATGTTTTCTTTAATTTAATCGTTTCATTTTACTTCTCTTTGTTGGATAATTTTCGGCATAATGTCGGTCGCAGGTAATTTTCAATCCGATCAACCCAAATTTTTTCAGAATTGAATGTATATCAGCTGTATCGTTTAAGTTGTAGATACTTAAGAAAGAGAAAATATAAACAATAAAATTATACTTCTAATGGTTGCTTCTGATCCGAAATATCTCGTTGAGTGCGGTCTGACCAAAAACAAAATCCCTATTGAATGGTCGTTCACTTTCAGTCATGTCGCATATGTCGCGATTAATTTGGAGCTATGAGAAGCCGCGAACCCCATATCGACTGTAGGTGGAACCCTACCAAATCAATCACCAGCGAAAATGCAGATCAGCTCTTGCTGTTTCTGGAACCTGAAAATTTTGTGCTTATGAAAATACGAAAACAGCTTATGTTTAAGAGTTTAATGGCGTTTTCGTTTTTTCTTGGTGCTACACCGGTGTAGTGCAAAGAAAGAGATAGACTTATTACACCCAAGTTTGAATGAGTGTAGCACCGACTACACCGGTGTAGTGCACTGTCAAAAACGAATATGCCATAAGAGAAACGGCTTTCAAAGATCATGGGCTAACTCGACGGGTGGGTCTAATCAGGAAGTTGACCACTGCCAATTTGTCGTCGTGTGAAAATATAGATAACGATGAAATGAACCGTAGGATCAGAGACTAATCGAGACTACCAACTCACGAAGAAACACTCGAAATTCTACGGTACGCGGTGTACTAGATCTTTTGAAGTAGTAGGACTAGCGCGGTCCCTTCAGTTCTGCCAATCTTAACCAACTAATTTGGTGTCATTTTCTTTCAAGCTTATAAAGTTGGTAGCACTTGTTTGTTTTTCGTTGCTAGGATCACCATGTTATACACGTTGTTTACGTGTACTCTCTACAGAAGTGTGTTGCAATTTTTTTACGCAACGCCACCGAGAGCGTAGGAAAATAGGGCATCTTATCATTCCTTGAGATATTAGACCCTGTGGAGAGAATAACATGCAGTTAATAATAATAATGCATAATAATAACCGGGATATTACGATGCACAGAACATACAGCTTTTTCGGATCCTATGACAAACACCTTGGGCCTTAATGTTCCGTCCGTTGTGTTGCCTGATAACCTAGGTTCGGAACGGAATGATCTGGGAGATTTGAATATGGTACTGACTTCTATAGTCGCATAGGGAATGGGTAAGACATGACATCCGTTGCTCGTTAACTACGAAAGGTTTGCAAAATATGTTTCAAAAAATTTCGGAAAACAAAAATATCCCAAAAACCTTAAATTGAGGATGATTCTGGGTAAGTCAACGGTACATTGTTGTTATAGGCGATTTGCGGTCAGGGTCAGAAAAACTGATTGTTGTTAGGAGTGAGACTTGGCTCATTAGATCATGATAATGATGAATCTCCCAAGTTGAAAGCGGCATCCGGAAAATCTAGGAACTGATACACTAGTTGTTTTACAACAGATAAATATTTTTCGGTTATACAAAATAAACAACCTGTAACTAGACAGAAAAAACTACAATAGAAAAGCAAAGCATCCTCGATTATCCACGCGTTTTCTGTTTGACATTTCGAGGGACCCTCTATTACTACATGAGCTAGTACCTCTTGAGCCACGGGTAAATCGTCAGTCCGCCGTCTCAACTAGTCTCTGCTAGGATTCAAGGTCTCCTAAGAATTGCTTGGGGTGTTGTTACTCGCAGGTCCTCCGTAGAAGTACGAACCGATGATTTAATTATGCAAATTGCGTTTCAACTTCGTCTCATCAGAATCCTACACTAACTTAGTGACAGGACTAAGCTAGCGTCGGATTCACTAAGATCCAAACAAAAAACGGACACTTTTTGAGTTTCTGAGCAAACCCTAATCCTGCGCGATGTCTCGCAAGAAGAAGAGTTCTGATTAAGCTCATGAGAAATAATGAAATCGAAGCTTCGTTTGGCTTTTACACAAAAGGATAGACAAACTGCCTTATTCTGCGCGGCGTGTGACGTGAGACGACTAAACTCACCTCACTTCATGTGACATTTCTAACCCGATTCTGAGAGTCGACTCGGGTGAGGTGAGATTCCCCATTGCGGTTAAATGGGCGTCTCACGTCACCCGAAGTGACTCTTCAGAATCGGGTGAGAAAAGTCACGTAGAGTGAGGTGAGATTAGTCATCTCACGTCACACGCCGCGCAGAATAGGGCCGAAAAACTTTGCTTTAAGGCTCAAGTTACCTCAAGGCTTGGTAGTGTGCGTAAGAAAAATTGTGTTCAGCTTTGCCACCAGATTATCCATTTAAACCTTTTCAAAACTCTAAAAGAAGAATATCAGTCGATTTATTAGATCATCACGATTCAATTCATACAAAATACCTGCTGGAAAAACCATCGGCTTAGCTAAATGGTGCTTTTGAAAAAGTGGCTGTGATTTTTTCATTGCCCTGTTGTGTTGCGTACCCCAGCACGGTGTGGTAGTGTGACAAAAAATCACAGCACTTTTTCAAAAGCACCATTTAGCGAAACCGATAGTTTTTCTAGCAGCTATTTTGCATGATTTGAATCGTTGTGATCTAATAAATCGGCTGATATTCTTCTTTTAGTGTTTAAAAGGTTTAAATGGATAATCCGGTGGCAAAGCTGAACACAATTTTTCCTACCCATACTACCCAGGATTCAAATCTAACACATGCTCAATAAAGGTAACTTGAACCTTAATCGTACCTCATAACAAGTGGAACTCAAAAACCCGTTGAAGTCCATTGAAAGCGCTGTGATGACCAAAGTTGATTCTCCTGAAAGGTGGTCGCAGGAGAGTTATTACGTTTTTCTCGAATGCGGGCTTTCCGATCCAGGCGTTCGAGAATTGTAGAGCATACCACTCTATCTCTGTCACTATGTAAGCCCGACACCGTGCCAACTGGAGTGCTGATTTGCGAATTCAACTTCGACCAGCAGAGATAGAATAGATTTCGTCAATAGGTTACATCGTCCTCGGAGATGCGCCGCCGCTTGTACTACGGGAGCCCTAGATCCCCCCCCCCCCCCAACAGTCCAGCTACTGCAGCCAGTGTTCACCAGTCGTCCCGGTCCTGTGTGCGGGAGAGGAAAAAGGGTTTTCCAAACTTCCAACTTCGGAAAGTATCCATCTATTTCGAAACCTTCCAGCACCGAAATGTTCTTCGATCCCAGCTCACCGTCAATTGCGCAAAGTTCCTATCGGTATCATACGCCGCCTTTCCTACCAGTGACCCGCAGCCGTTCACGAGAGATACCTAGCGCAACTACATTGAGTACGACCGTCGATTTCCCGCATTCATGGTAACCAGGGCGCACACTTGCCAGCAATTATGAGATAGCCCTTAGTCCCTCCATCACAGTCGAGCCCTTCCTACCAGTGACCAGCAGCCGTCCTTGTCATATGGTGGAGTTGGGACAAGGGGTCTTCCGTAAACCTACAGCAGGCAAGTATAAACCTTATGTGAACTTTTCCTTGCCTCACAACTCTTCGATTTCCAGCCTTGGTCAATGACGGGACAAGCTGTTACTGTACTACCAAAACGTTGGTGATATCAATTCAACCGTTGAGGAATATCGCCTTGCAGTCTCCGCTATAGTTTTGATATCATCGTCTTCGTCGAAACGTAGTTAAACGATGACACGCTTTCCAGTCAGGTGCTCGCAACTGGATATGAGGTTTTTCGTTGCGACCGGAACCTTAGAAATTGTCGAAAATCTACTGGAGACTGTGTATTAGTAGCGGTTAATCACAGCTTGGAAGCACGTGTTGTTGAGAAGACTTGGTGGGATTACCTTAAACAAGTCTGGATGCGAATCGAACTTGGTGACCGTAAGTTGTGCTTGTGTGAGCTGTACGTCCCACCCGACCGATTCCATTACATCTAATATGTTGACGCATACTGCAGCTCAGTTTTTACCATCCTCGAAAATGCTAAATCGGTTGATGAGATCATCATACTAGGAGTTTTCAACCTCCTTATCATTTCGTGGAAATCTAGCCGCAATGTATTCCTTTACCCGGATTCCGATCACTCCGTTCTTCACTCAGGGACGGCGAGGCTTCTGGACAGTTACAGCTCAGTCATGTTATTACAAATTAATCCTATTACCAACGAGAACCGCCACCTTGACCTTCGTTTTATCAGCGATCAGATTTCTGCTACATCAGTAGTGATGGCTCTCTCCCTCTCCTCTAGTGAAACCAGTAGCACATCACCCACCATTGATCGCCACGATCGATCGCATCGATACTGCTGGTAGTCCGCGAATATGTACCCAATCCATAAAGAAGGTAATAAGCGAGACGTCAATAATTACCTGGGAATTACTTCATTGAGTGCTGTCTCGAAGTTGTTCGTGCTGATGATTATGGAACCTCTTCAGGCTCACTGCAAGCAGTACCTAGGTGACAATCAACATGGTTTCACGTCTGGGCGTTCGACAACGACTAACCTGCTTTGCCTAACATCCTACATTACAGAGAGTATAGAGCATCGCGTTCAAACCGATGTTATATATACACACCTATCTGCCGCTTTTGACAAAGTGAACCATGACATAACAATCGCTACAGTGGAGAGATTTGGAATTAACGGTAGTCTGTTGCAGTTGTTTCGATCCTCCCTTTCAGGTCGAGAAATAGTGGTTGTCATAGGAGATTGTCGGGCACCCACATTTACTTCTACGTCACGATTATCCCAGGGAAGTCATTTGGGACCGCTGATGTTTCTGCTTTACTTCAACGATGTTCATCTAGTTCTGAAGATTCCACGCCTGTCCTTCGCAGTCGATCTCAAGATGTTTCTTCTCATCCGCTCTACTGAAGATTGTAGATTATGTACTCCAACGACAGTTTGAAAACTTCGCTGACTTGTGAAACACGAACCGTATGTGTGTAAAACCAAAGAAGTGCTCGGTGATATCGTTCTCACGGAAAAAAAGAACCGGTTTGTTTTAACTACCGTCTACTGGATACTGCACGTCTCCTATACAGTTAGCAAAGCATCTCGAATGCTGGGATGCATCTTCAGGATAGCGAAAAATTTTACGAACATTTATTGTCTCAAAGCGCTGTACTGCTCTTTGTCGCGGTCAATTCTGGAGTACTGCTGCGAAGTTTGGAGCCCAGACTATAACAACGGTGTTGAGAGAATCGAGTCCGTGCGACGACGCTTTTTACGTTTTGCGCTTCGTAGGTTGCCGTGGAGAGATCCCGTCCGTCTGCCAAATTAAAAAAGCCGGTGCCAGCTGATTAATTTGGAGCCCCTGCTTGTTCAAAGGAATACAGCAAGGGCTTTGTTCGTTGCTGATAGTTTGCGAGGTCATCTGGATTGCCCAGCAATCTTGGAGCAAATTAACATACATGTCGCACCTCGAACAACGCGTAACAACCTCATGCTCCGATTGCCATTTCGACGCACTTATTATAGCATGAACGGCGCCATTAGGGGCCGTACACAAATGACGTAGCTTTTTTCGGCGATTTTTGACCCCTCCCTCCCCTCTCGTAGCATTTGGTCACAAAATTCTAACCTCCCCCTCGTAAATAACGTAGCATTTACCTACCCCCTCCCCCTCGTCCCATGCAACGCGCCCGGGTGATGAAAAAAATTACATATGTTTTTCAATTATTTTAAATACATGTCCTTTCAAAATGTTTGACGACTTTTATCAACATTTTCATTATAACAGTAAATTGCGTGCAAAATAAGCCCATTTCATGACAAATATAGTGTTGATAGTTTTGTTTTGAATTTTATATGTTAAGGGGAGCATGAAGACAAGTTCTTTCAGTTCACAATCGTGCAGCTGCCAATGATTCTAAGAACCATACGTTGATCTAAATTAGTAAATTTTGTTTGGTTGAATCCGAAGTGAAAATTTAATTCAACTTCGAAACTAAGTCTACTAGTTAGCAACATTAGCTAACTAATGTAGCAAGTTAAATCCGCATACAAAATCTTTTCGTATTTTTGCGAACTTGTAATTTCGTGAATCGAAAAATTTACCTCATGAATAACCACATCAAAAGAAACTTGTTTGAATTTAAATTCATTTCTCTTGGGAATGGAGGATCAATAAATTGTTTTCACTAAACAATGGGCTTTAAACTTAATGCTACGTCGCACAACTTCTGACCCTACCCTCCCCCTCGTCACACTTCGTCACAAATTTGGTATACCCTCCCTACCCTCCAAAATGCTACGTCATTTATGCATGGTCCCTTACTGGCCTACAAAGGATTTTCAACCGAATCGCATCAGCTTTCGACTTTAATTTGTCTCGCCCAACTCTACGGCTACGTTTTTCCAGAACCTTCAACGGACCCGCTAATTTCGGCTGATTCCTTCATTGTTGTTTTTTTTCACTGCATTATTATTTTTACCAAAATTTTTAACGATTTGACTGTTAGCAATAAGTTTAGCATTAAGACATCAATGGGGCTTTGAAATGCGTGTTGGTGTATATATGACAAATATCTTCTGGAGTCCTGCAAGGCGATGTACTGGGACCGCTCACCTTCATATTGTTTGTGACAAATCTGTCTTCATTTGAACTACGACAAAGTACTGTATGCTCACGACCTAAAAATGTATAAAACACCATCATCGGAGGTTATTTTATGCCAAAAATACTTTTTTACATTACACTTAATTACTACGTTATCGCAATTTCAAATTTGAAACAGGATGTTTTACGTAGAAGTGCCTACAAAGACAATGAAAAGAACTTTTGGAAAGTCAAGGTTGAGCATGAGATATAAAGAACTAAAATAACAGTAAAGTCGCCCCCAAGGAGTTTTTATTCTTAGGTGATACGATCCTCAAAAGCGCCGATCAGCCATGTTGGTTTTAGAAACGACAGCTAAAACATTGTTTACTAGTTCTCTCCATATGTTTGCTTTGATTTCAGTGGGTAAACAAAGTTGTTCGCTGTCATTTTTCTTCCCCGCAGTCTGCTGTATGCTTACCTCACTCCTCACCTAGTTACTGCCAATGACGAATCACCTTAGAACTCTAAGCACTTTGGTCGCCCCCATGCAAACTGATTGATTTATCACTTTACGCCAAAACAATTTTTTGCAAGATCATGTGAACTGTACGATTTATTATTAGGGATTAAGCTCGTTATTCACGGTGTGAATGTAAATGAACATGTTCTATAATAGATGTAAATGCCCGGTACAATTCATTGGTGTTTTTCTCCAAATATCTACTGTCTCTGCAAATATGACCGTAAAAAAATTCGGAAATATTTCGGATGTAAATAAAAAGACCTGCGGTAGATATTGTTTTTTTTTGTAACTTTAATATAAAAATAATTCACATGTCAACTCTTTTTCGTAATTTTACACCCTCTGCTAAGGCAGATGTCAATTACTTTAATTTCGTTTTCCGCGCGCCATTGTTTCGTTGTGTACAACATAAACTACATATTACGATCTGTTTGTTTGTTTGTTTGTTTGCCCAACTGTTTTGTTGTCATTTTCAACGTTGTTAATTATTTATTCTGTTAATCACGAACAAACAACACGCGGTTACACATTGCTTAATTTATCCTTACCTAATTGTATGTAGAACTGCTCGCAGCATAAATGAAAATAAAAACACGGAACAGCAAGGTATCAATCACATCTATTGAGCAAAATACACACCCATTCTTGCGTCACATTTTCGTATGTTTTTTTAGACAGATCTAGTACGGCTCAATGAAAATCAGCTGCTGAAAAGGGGTTCAAAATATAATCTGCCAGAGTGCAAAAGTGTTCAACAGGCCTTTACTGCTAACATTTTTTTTCGAAATATTTATTTAGTTATACTAAAGTTGTTAATAAATATATTGCATTTACACCCTTCCACTTGGTGATCTTTACAAAACATTCCTCCTTCCTACCTTGTGTTTTTTTTATTCTTCTGAAGCCTAATTTTCCCTTAAATCGAATGAATTAGACAATGTTCCATAATCAGCAGCGTGTACATTTTAAGATAGTATTTACAGTATCATTTACCCTTTGCATGTGTTTATGTACGTATTGCTATCAGTACGATTTTGAAATCATAAGAACTCAAAAACGCGCGTCATTCTTAATGAATGTTTCAGGTTAAATGTTTTTATTTTTGCTATAACTTTTAATAGTCAGCTCCGCATTGGCAAGAAAAAGCGTTGATCCAGCAATCTTTTGACAACATGATTTATTACATTCAAACAGAAATATATCGTTATGCCACAAACGAATTGTTTATTTCATGCTTCAGAATTGATTTGGCACATATCTTCTCTCTCTGTAATTTAAACTATTCTAATCTCGTTCCCAGTTTCAGTTGAAACAACCCAAAACACCTAATAATAGTAAAAATGTAACATTCTGTATTGGTCTGTATTCGCAAAGTTGGTAAACTTTCTCTTGATATTAGCCTTTCAACACAGCGAGAGAACAGCATGCGGGACAATATAGAATCTGAAATATTAAAATATTCTCTATAACATGACGAATTAAACCAGATATTGGAACGGAACGGAAATTTTAAACAAAAAATGCAACATAAATGGGACTCAAGTTGATATTTTAGTAGCTAGCGTGCGTGTTTGTGTGGCGGTCGTTCACAAGCGCTGTTTAGGTACCATTTTTAGCTCTTCTTCGACTTCCTTTGCCACCTCCATCGCTACACGTGACCGTGCTTGTGCTTGCTTTTATCACCCGGCTTGTTCTACTGTTATTGTAGTCGGTGTCGTTATTTCGCTTAACGCTACTGTTGTTAGCACTATCTCTAACGCTATCGAATAGAACACTAAACCTAGTATTATTACCATTACTGTGAGTGTGGTTACTGTTTACGTTTCGGACCGTAGTTGCTGATGTTGACGACGATGACCACCAGCTGAATTTGCCAGTGGCGGATGATTTAGCTGCCGTTCTACTGCCGAAATACCACGGCCACCACCCACTCGGTTGATCGTTTGGGCCACCCGTGGCGTACTCTCAAGAGTGTTTTACCTTGCCATTTACCTGGCGCGCTCCGGGCGATCGAGACGTCGAAACATTACCGCCTATAGCATACTCGGTCGCATGGTTTGCCACATGCTGAATGCCTTTCTCCATGCAGGACTGATAGACTGGTTTCATGATCTGCGGACGGAAAGAGATAGCAAACGAAAGAACCATAACAAAGAGAAAGCGGGAAGGCGATAGAAAAGATGCGGGGCGCAACTCTAAGCACACATTTCGGAATCGTCCCTATGAATTTACTTTTTGGGACACACACACACACGCACTTAAGGTTAGTGATGGACATGTTAACTTATTTTTGCATAGAAAAAAAATATAAAGCTAGCAAACAGTGGAATCAGTCTTTCTAGCAGAACAAATTACAATACTTCCTTGGTCGGGATCTAGATATCTTGTCGACTTCTTTTATCTCACCTCAATTAAAAGTATGTTTGATTTATTTGCACAACAAATATTTGGCAAGGTTTCTACACCTGCAGACGGAATATAAACACATCAATTTTCAAAACAGGAGCTTGGTGATTTACAAGCCGACTAAGATAACGGATGTATGCGAATGTTTCGACCAGATCTTATAAATTGTCGTAGCAGAAGTTCCAACTTCCAACATTGATTACAAAAAGGCATTGTAACACACCTCCAATACAAAAAAGTTTCCTTGGTTGTCAACTCAACTTTATAGTTCATAGATCCAGTACAAACCAACGGAGCTCAAAAATGGCAAAAAACGAATGCGATGGACAATTCAATAGACAAACAATTAAAATGGTCCAATCTGCAAATGTTTACCTTCTTCTTTACCTAGAGGTAGGTATACACTCAAGTTTTTTTTTACGCGGTTTTTTTTTGCGCGGTATTTTTTTACGCGGTTTTTTTTACGCGGATTTTGAAATTTACGCGGTTTTCATTTACGCGGATTTTGAAATTTACGCGGTTTTCATTTACGCGGAT
This sequence comes from Topomyia yanbarensis, assembly GCF_030247195.1. NCBI lineage: Eukaryota > Metazoa > Arthropoda > Insecta > Diptera > Culicidae > Topomyia > Topomyia yanbarensis. The sequence goes on along the minus strand of NC_080670.1, from coordinate 9,527,043 downwards.
TTTGAAATTTACGCGGTTTTCATTTACGCGGTTTTTGAAATTTACGCGGTTTTCATTTACGCGGATTTTGGAATTTACGCGGTATCCATCAATGAGGTTCCCTTTATCGCGGATTCTTAAATTTAAGTGGTCTTCATTTACGCGGATTTTGAAATTTACGCGGTTTTCATTTACGCGGATTTTGAAATTTACGCGGTTTTCATTTACGCGGATTTTGAAATTTACGCGGTTTTCATTTACGCGGATTTTGAAATTTACGCGGTTTTCATTTACGCGGCTCGTATCCCCCGCGTAAAAAAAAACCTGAGTGTACATGAAAAAATATATCTGAAAAAACTACTCCCTCCATTTCTGAGGTCACACAAGGGCTCAATGATTCTCTGACCGGACTTTTATCTAAAACTTATTTTTATGGTGTGCTCAAAACCGTTAACAAAAAAAAATCAATGAATGACCATCTATTCGATTAAATGATTACTTTAATCGAATAGATGGTCGAACATTTTTTCACGGTAGACATACATATAATTTCTTTACAGCTACACTCTTGTTACAATAGCCAGTACAAGAAGCGTCAAAAACTGATTAAATCATCTACGACATCTTGGAAAATTTAGCTTTTTTCAGTCCAAAAAACCAAATTATTTCTCAACTTATATGATAACATACAGTTTTATGTTTTAGTAGTTGAGGATGCCTTTGGTTAGAGGATTAGTCGACAGTTGGCAACTGATGTGAAATGTTTCTCCAGCACGATTGATGACTTCGTCGATGACTTTTAACTTTGCTTTAACATGGAAGAGATCTTCTGTTGAATACCACGGGCTATGGTCACCTGAAGGAGATTATGATGCGTTTTCGTGCAGTCCATCGATGTATAGGTGAGAGCTGCCCTGAAGACTCCCCTGTAAAATAACAGTTTACTGTGAAGCAGGAGTATGGATCGCCGCTTCACTAATGCGCAAAGCGAGTGGGTGAGATTGCCACCTTCAGTAAGCGAGTGATTAATGTGTTTGTCAAATTTCAGCTTGCGGTCTTGGATCAGTCCCAAGTGTTTGGCTTCAGTAGCCCAAGGTACACGATGATCGTTTACTCCGATCTCGACGTCCGGAAGCAGTCGTGGAGATGGATTCCGCGCGAAGAAAACAGCCTGCGTATTAGTTGGATTGATTTTTATTTTCCAATTGTGACAAAGTAGCTGATGGAAAATAACTGTGTACGTTGCATCGCCGACTTCCAAGCTGCTTTCTCGCAGAACATGTCATCGTTTCAATCAACTACATCGCCAAGATTGCTCCAACAAATTCACGCTGCGCTGCCATCACCGGGACGCCCGTTATATAGTACTACGGAAGCCCTCGAGCGTCCCGAAGTAGTCGTGCTACCAGCCAACGACCAGTTTAATCGTCTCGGCCCTGCATTAGGAGGTCGTTAGCGGGTCTTCTGAACTCCCTTCTCAGGCGGGTATTTTCCTGTAAATGACAATTCGTTTCCTGAAAACCTTTTGGCTTGTAGCTTGCCATCGAGTACATTACGTTCGAACAATATACCGAGACACCTGACTCGTGTTAACGGTTTGCGGTTGTACTACCAAAACGTCAGAGGGCTAAAGACAAAAAACGAGGATGTGTACTTGGCTGCAGCTGAAGGCGACTACGATGTTTATACGTTCTGACAAAAACTAGGCTTGATGATCGTATTACATCGATGTAGCTCTTCGGGGATTGCTACAGCTTTCACGAAGGAATTTTGATCGCTGTTTCTTCCTAGACTATATACTATATAGAACGCATTTCTTCTCAGGGAAATGCAAATGACGTAATAATCCTTGGTGATTTCAACCAACCAGGATTGATGTGGGTAGCTTCTGGGCGTGGATACGCTTACCCTAGCCCGTCATCCTTGACAGCTAATTCTACCAGCCGCTTACTACTTACTACGGACTAAATCAAGTAAGTACAATCTCCAACCACCATTCTCGTTTTCTTGATCTCATCTTCGTGAATGGGATTGCTGCGCCTGGATGTTCTGTGAGTGAAGCTTCTAGTGTGATCGTTTCTTTCCTGGTTGTGCGAAGACATATTAAACGCTTAACTTTAGTCGAACTACGTAATATTCCGCTGCGACCGCAACTCTCCTAAGAGCGGTAAAGAACAAACTCGCAGGTTCGCAGCTAAGATTGTCAGGAATTAAACGCTTGGAGCAAATCGCCTTGCATTTCCCTCCCGAATCAATCTGTATATACTAGCTGTGTCTATCTAAGTCCAAATAGTGATCCTGATTGGTATAACGCGCACGCTAATGCCGTTCAAACAATTCTAGACAATGCTGGTAGCATAGACACTGTTCTCGTTTTTAGGGACTACAATCTTCCACGCCTTCAGTGGTCGCTCGAAAATGATCTAAAATGTTACCTGCCTATTGATGCCTCTTCGGAACAAGAAATAGATGTGACGGGGTCTATGGTTGCAGGCGGTCTGTACCAGATCTGCTCACTGACGAATGTTAGCGGGAGGATCCTCGATCTTGCATTCGTAAACAACACGGATATCGCAAAGCTGCTTGAACCTCCGACTGCTATTCTCAAAGTCGAGTTTGTCCTGCGGCTGTATGTAAGTACCATGTACCAATACTGGACATGATTAATTTCACTCGATTGTCGACCTGGATTTCGACTTTACTGTTCCAACTGTCTGTACTGTCGATTGGACCGACTTAATGTGTTGTAATGAGCTTGAAGGTGCAGTCGCGTTGTTCTATAGCAAAATATATGATATACTCGCCAAAAGTTTCCTCTGAAACGAGTGAACAGGAAGATGGATTTCAAATATCCATGGTGGAACGATGCCCTGAAAAAATAACACAAGCGTGATTTTCGCCAACAATCAGAGGAAAACAAAGTCAATCTTCGACGGACAGAGCTGCAATACGAAACTCCCCGGGCGCTTTTCGTGAGTATTTGAATCGTGTGCAAATAGCCTTCGTGATCACCCTGCAACATTGTGGAACTTCGTTAGTGGTAGAAAACGATCCGGTAATATTCCCACTGACGTTTTTCTTGACAACGCAAATGCGCAATCTCCAACTGATCCCACATAATCTCGGAGTATCAACACAGGTTTGTCACAAAACGATCAATAACTTCTAAGCTGATAGCTTAAACTTCTATGTTTTTTCCAACCGTTGAGAAGCGTCATCAGGTGGACGCAATTTATATCGATTGTTCAAAAGCTTTCGACAAAGTACTGCACACCCGAAATTAAGACGTTTAGGATTTCCCACCTGGCTGACTAACTGGTTGTAGTCTTATCTTTCCGATTGACATTCGTGAGTATAAAAAAACACGCGCTCAAGCACTTGCAAAACACCCCCAGGTGCCCCGCAGGGCAGTCATCTGGGACCGCTTATTTTGATTTTGTTTATTGACGATATCTGTAATCGGATCAAGTCTAGGAAATTTCTATGCGCGGACGATCTTAAAATCTTCCGAACTATCGCTTTGGAACTTGACGCCGTAGTGCTTCTAGAAGGTATCTGTATTATTCAAGAATGGCGCACGTTTAACGGAATGGAAGTCAACGTTAATAAATGCAAAGTAATTACTTTCGGACGCATGCTTACTCCAGGACGTTATGAATACAGCCTACAAGAAAGACCAATTGAAAGCGTCGACTCGATCCGTGACTTGGGAGTGCTCTTCGATAGGAAGTTGAGCTTTTCCAACCATATCACCGCGACAACTGCTAATGCTTTCGGAATGCTGGGCTTCTTAAAGCGGAACACCGAGGATTTCTACGCACTAAATGCACTTTACTGTGCGCTGATCAGAAGTGTTCTGGAGGACGCTGTGCAAGTGTGGGCAACATACCATGCCGTTTAGAGCGACCGACTAGAACGTATACAAAGATGTTTTGTGCCTTTCGCTCTCAGAAAACTTCAGTGGAATGATCCAGTTTTCCTTACGCCGATAGATGTATGCTACTCGGTCTGCAGACTCTGGCGGCTCGTCGTATCTTCCTGCAACGAGTTTTTGTTTTCGGCTTGCTGTCAGGTAATATCGACAGTCCAGATCTTCTCTCGGGCGTTAATTTGTATGCGCCTCCCCGTGTTCTTCGCAACCCTACTCTGTTGTGGACCCTTAGACACCGTACTGCATATGGACAAAATAATCCACAGGAAAGATTTTGCCGCAGATTTAACAAAACTTCTTTATTGTTTGATTTAACATTTCCAAGGTGTGTATACAGTGTATATCGAAGATTTGAAATAAACAAAAAATAAATAAAAAAGATCTGCCAGTGCATCACCGGCCGCGTTTGCTCTGTTGCAATACCACAAACAATGCCTCGCGTTGAAATCTCTAACAATGATGTATGCTTCGGGTCGCTTAGTGAGTGATCTGATGTCATTTTTGAATTTCGTTAGATCCTCCTTAGATCGGCTGCCTGCAAAGTGTGCAGCTACTATGTTTATAAAACCATTGGCTGTTTAATTATGGACACCAGAAGTTTCAATCACCTTAGTTTTCACGTTTTCCAGAACTAAATACTTAATTCCACGTCTCACCAGAATCACGATTCCGCCGCTTCGATGCGGGCGGTCTACTCGAATGCACGAGAAGTTGGGGATGAAGAACGATGAATTTGGCTGCAACCAGATCTCCGTCAGAATTGCGATGTCGATGTAATGTGTTTGGATACAAATTTAGTAATTCTAGAGATTTGTTACGATCGAAATTCCAATTCATTACTTTGACTATCTACCGGTTAGCGTATGTACAAATATTTCGCCATCAGCTCCTGTAGAGCGATGAATTCTTCTTCCCTGGAGGTGCACCGAATGAAACGATTGAACATGTCCCTCCCTAGGTTGAGAAACTCGAAAAGAGTGGAGAGATTTTCTTTGCTGCAGCTAGTTGATTTGTGAACATTTTCTGATCTCATCTCCGCGGAGAAAGGGCCCGAAACAATTTCAGCAATTGAACGATTGTGGGTCACTAAGTTGGATGTAAATTTGCGAGGAGGATTAGCGACTGAGCAACACTTCAATTTTGGACAAAGAGTACTTTTTGCTTGTCGTTTGACGAGGTCCAACCGAGAGGGACATGTGATGTGCAAAGAGATTTCAGTTTCAGCATCATTCTAAGATTTTCTCGGGATTGTACATTTCTTGGATGTATGTTGCTTACCGCACTTTGCACATCGTATCTTTATATGGCTTTCGTGACCAAAATGTTGACAAGGTTGCGAGTGAATATATACATCACTTCTCTTAGTTTGTTGAGTTTTATGCTATTCTTAGGGAAATGCAAAGTTCTGTTTTTTTCACGAATTCTCGGTGGTGAAACACGGAGTGCTATACATTGAATAGCTAATTCAGCGTTCCTGAAACGATTATGGCGGTATTGTGCTGCTCGTGCAAGCGGAACGTTTTCCGGGCCTACCGCTGCTGGCTGTATTCGAGAGTGACATCAGCGGTCATCGTACAGGAGACACTGCTGGATGGCGGTGAGCTGTTTGCTTCATTGGTCGTCGTACAATGAGAGCAAAATCAACGCCACCAATAGACCTCAGCTGTGGCTGCAATATGCATCGCGGCTAACAAGTTCCAGCAGCAAAACTGATACTGCCGACGTCCGAATATATTGCGATGTCTTCATCATCGTCATTAGAAGCAAAACATCATTCCACAACCTACGCCGACAGGGCCACAACGCAGTGTGATGTATCTGCAATTACCGGTGAGATCGTTCTGATTATATTGTTTCTACTTTCAAATTGTTATGTCATTTTTTTGATAGTGGTAGGTGATTTTATTCCTTCTAAGTATTTCATTACTTTTTATTTGCACTGTCTATCTGCAAGGTTCGTTATATGCATTTAATCCATGATGTTTATTTATTTCAATATTTGGGCAGGGTGGGTGCATGGATTAAGGTACATAAATCGTCTGTCTCTAGTCAAAAGATAATAATGTCTCCACTTACTTCCTAATTCTTTGGAATTATGTAGTTACTGTTAATATTATTATCTGACACGGCACGATAAGTTTAAGAGCGTGTGAAGGCTCTTTAACCTAGGCTTATTAGCCAGGGCAAGGTGTAAATACCTCTGTCCCATCCCAAAGGACCAAAGGAGTGACATTAACCTTCTTAGCCAAGTCACTCCCAACAATTTATTATATTCCCTTTAAACTGAAACGGTCGGTACGGTTGCCCTCGTTTCTTCCTCCTTTACGATTCAAAACAATTCGTTAATTAAATTATTCACTAAATGAATAATTGCCGTCTAATTTTAAAACATCTTCAAACCCAACTCTGCACAGTAGGCCTGGCCGTTTTAATATTTGCGACATATGAAAATATGCTTCAAATATTAATGTTGACAAGAAAAACACTGCAGACTAACTGTGGTGTTTTGCAGGATGCTTTTCAATACTGGCTGTGTAAGGATTAGAATAGAATAGAATAGAATATTCTTAGGGAAATGCATGATCCCTTGATTTGGACAGCAGTTTCATCTCCCGGGGATAAATGTTCATATTTGACAATTCTGTTATAACCTCGTTAGTGTGAAGAAAGGGCAGACCCGATAGTACTATTTTTATTGGTGTATCTTCGCATATGGCGTGGGTGTGGAATTCTGCATTCGATCCTATTAGCGCTTCTCGTACACTGGTAGAGAGTATTCTGCATTTCATCCTAATTTGGACTACTCCGTTGGAATTGGGTAGCACGAATTTTTTGTCTCATTCCAATTAATGTAGCAGCTTATTTAACTCCTGCACTACCACAATAGATCAACTCAACGGTCGCAGTAGTACCAATCCCAACAAAAAAAGTTTTAGTAACTAATTTCTGAGAGTCGAAAAATTTGATGCTTACCGGTCAACAACTGCCATCAAGTCGACATTTGGCCTTCGAGAGATATAGTATCTAAGCATCTTTTCAGTGAATTGCAAAATAATCCAACGAGTTAATCAAAAGATTGATATAACATGTAACGATGTCGCTAATATAGTTCCTATCTATAGTGGAAATGTTTGGTTTACACATATCGATTATATATTGAAAGCTGTGAAAGTGAAATCTTATAGTTAATGTTTAAGAAATAAAGCGGATTGCAAAAATTTTTTCTACTACATTAGACAAATTAGACATGGACCTGATGCATCATTACTATACTTACCCTGAACACCGACTGGTAGTTCAAAACGACCTTTTCGAGCATCTGGCAAACACAGATTATCTTCGCGAACAAAAAAATACGCATCCAACAAGTAAAAAGTTCTTCACAGGCTTCATTGTCTCAGATAGAGTCACAAGTGAAGAGAAATTAGTAAAAAAAAATGAAACCAAACCGACAAAACCAAATAAAACATACAAACTTAGGACGAAATCACATACACTGTGGGTATCGGTTTTCCAAAACAGGTTTGGTTCATTATTAAACTATTTTTTGTTCGTTACGTTTACAGTAAATTTAACAGCTTAAGATAATACACGAGCTCGTTCTGGTGCACATATATTACTATCCCGAAACCGGTCAAACAGAAACAATAAGAAAAACAACTTACATTTTCCCACAGCAGATTTGCGATTTCGTCTAACCGCACCCCGAAGTCACTAAGCTCTCCGCTGTACCTGAAAATACAAAAAGGGACAATGAGTGAACGCATCCCTTACCAAGTAGCCAGTCGACACATACCTAATGTACGCCCACGTAGCCAGCGTCAACAGCGCTACTCCCATGATCAGATTAGCGAAATTGGCAAAGGTGTACAGGCCGACCAACCCGAAGATTCCGCTAAAAATGTACATAACCACGGCAATCGCAAAGTAGACGGCCGGCGTCCGCGCTGCCTTGAAGATGTTCTTGCTCTCGTTGTGCGCTCTGAAGGTCGCAAACGATTCGTCCAGGTCCGTCTCTAGCTTCTCACGGTACTTTTCCGAAAACTCCTCGCCACCCATTTTACGTTTGGAGGAAAACTATAGGGAACGATACATTAGTTAGCTGCAGAAAATTAAGCTTTCATACCTCACCTGATGCAATGCTTTCTCCTTTATTCGATTGTGTTCCGAGTCCAGATGTGCCGAGCTTAGATATGGTTTCGCTCCACCACAAACATCTTCCATCAGCTGTGAGTAAATCTCCTTCGCAGCGGCCACCGCCGTCAGATTGTTAGCTTCTGCTGTAGCGACCAGCATACTTTTAGGTTCGGGCAACTCATTTCCCTTGTAGATAGCCATGTACGATTTGAAGTACTGCACCAGATCACGCGCTTTCACCTTCTGTCCATTGATTTCCTTCGCGATGATGTTCTGCGGAGCCAGCAGCATCGGCACGAGTTCCTTCAAACTGTTCTTGAACTCGGACGTAATGTCCGCCAATCGACCATCGAACGTTTGGTGTGTGGCAACGGTGAGACCCGGATGTGGCATCAGGAAGCAGGCGATTTCCGTAAAGCAGGAAGTGATGTGCCTTCGAAGTGACTGCAGCTCCGGATGTTGCTTGTCTTGCACCTCCAGTCTTCGCTTCAAAATGAGTTCCCCTCCTAAGGCACCGTACTCTGCTTCGTATGGGAAGCTCCAGTCACGCACCAAAAACTGCAATCGCTGAAAGGGCTTTTTGCCACTATCCGCTAGCGCTAGGCGCCCGTATTCGGTGAAGAGCTGTAGGGATTATTTTTTTGTAAGTTTAGTCATGTGACAGGCCAATTTAAATCAACGACGGTATATCACCTGCAGATGTTGTAAATCGTCTTCCTGAATGTTCTGGGACAGGTTGTAGATCTGCACAGAAGAGAGCATCGTGCTTAGGGCAAACACTGTGGCACAATCTCGTACGGTACTCTGACTGTCGAAGGCTCCTTGAGTGTCCATTAAAATGATGGCCAGCTGGAAGTGAGGAGTTTATATATTTGTTTGTATACGCCATTTAGACAACAGGTTTAGCAAAAAGTTTTTTAAAATCAGTGAAACACCATGCTGGTGCAGCTTCTGAGTAAGAATTGTTGATAGAAACTGAATCAAAAGCCCCCTTAATATCCAAGAAAACTTACGGCATCCGCTCTTAATTTTTGTTGAGAGCAACGCAAGGCAATCGCTCGTTTCTTTGCCCTTGCGGAAGCCCAATTGTGTATCTGACAGTAACCGATTTGCTTCGGTCCAATTTCGAGGTGGGATAGCATAATTTTCTCAAACAACTTTCGGGTACAGGACAGCATTTCAATCGGTCGAAACGGGTTGTGGTCGGAGGCTGGTTTTCCTGGTTTGAATGAATACAACAAGCGTCTCTTGGCAGAGTCTGGCAAATTATTCAACAAACTGAATTTGATTCTGTCTGGTCCTGCGGCTTTGTTGTTACATAATAAGAGATGAAGTGAGAACTCAACCATCGAAAAAGGTGTTTCGTTCTAGACAATTTTCTTAGAGAAATCGAATATCCCACGGTTTGAATATTCCACGCTATCGTTAGTACTGTTTCGGTTCCGTATACGCCGAAACGTGTCCCCAAGAGAACTCATTGATGTTTCTCTCGTTAGTCCGCCAACGACTCAGCGCCAGTAACTCCGTTTCTTGGCTTTCATCAAACCATCGAAGGCTATCATCGCTGATGGAAGGGGCTATTTTGCAGTCAACTGCATTAAGAGTGTTTTTATATGCGAAGATGCTTTTGAGAGGGTCAGAAATATTTAAAGCTGTAAAAATGCGGTCCAAAATGTCAGAGAATTTTATTAATCCAGCGCTGATTTCTTTTTCCGACAGAGACATGGGAACACTTGGGGGTTTTTGATGTCCCAAGAAGTGCTGGGAACTTTTTTTCTGAGCTCAGGATTTTGAGACCGGGAGTTACATGTTTCGGTTTGGCACAAATACTTCCTCGAGTAGTTATGTCTGGAGGACCTTGAAGAGATCCCTTCAGACTTTTACACCGAAGCTTAGGAGAGGAAATGTTCCTCCTTTTTCCATTGCTTCTAGGTACAGTATAAGATGTTCCCCTTCGGGTTCATTACAGTCGCCTTCGTCAGTAGACAAGTTAGTGTAGATGTTCGTAGTGGCCGGTGCCTTTAGCATTTCTGTAAAAAATTGCTTCCAGCGTCCCTGAAGGGATTTCCCCACGATAGAAATACTTTTCAACATCCACAGGAATCATCCACATGATTCCCATAGCATTTCGAAAAACGAACCTTATTGGTACAATGGCAGGCTGTATGTTCCAGTTATTTGCAATTAGTGCAGTTTATGTCCCGCAGGACAAAATGACGAGCGGATAGACGAACCTGGTTAAACAGGAGGTACTTGGGTAGAGCAAACCCGGCGAAGGTCACCCGATAAGAGTCTGAGTTGACGTGTGTCCTCTTCTTGTCAACTGCGATTGATGCTAAATGCAAACGTTTGTAGTTCACTAACTTCACTGGTTGAAGCATGGAGTCTTTAAAACAGCCAACCCCATGTGTCAGCAGATCCACGCAATCCAAAGTCGAATCGGTGTCGACTCCTTCACATTCAACCCGATTAACTGGTACATATACGCTTCAAGCTATTTACCACCACCCGAAGCTTATCAGGACGAATTTTCGATATTTCTGTCCCAGCCGAATATCGTTCCAGCAGAACTCGAGAAATATGCAACAGATTTAAAAAAAATATCTTTGATCCGATAGAACGGGATGTGAATCATTGTTGAAGCCATGTTTGCACGAGCGCATCTTATTGTAGTTATAGGTTTTGTACCCATCACGCGGAAAAGCGCTTTTAGCCCATTTTCTCCATAGTGGAGAAAAATAGTTTGAACCCAAACTTTTTGCTAAGCCGTGCCAATGTTGTGATTTCACTAGTTTTCATCACATTAAAAATGAACTCCTTTCCTCCTTGCGAGACATCTCGCTTGACTAGGGGCTTATTAAACAAATCAAATAACGGGTGTTCAAAAAAATAAGCCGGCTTGTCTCCAGCATATTGAACGTTCATTTCAGAGAATTTATCAATAATTAGAAATATTATTTACATCCTTTCAAATTATTCATCACAAGTTTCAAATGTGTTCGGAATAATTCTTCTTCAGTTCTGGTAACGGTCACCCAACAAAAATAAATTACCTTTTCGCCATTAGGTTTGTCGTGCAGAAAGATTTCCGACCACATCAGAATACCGGTCGTGTCACGTTCACTGCCACCCCGCCAGGAAAATCCTGTCAACGGTTCGTTGTCAGCCCCAAGCCATTCCGACGCGCTCTGATGATGTACGTACTACAAGAAGAAGGAAAAAATTAAAGTACTTGTATCACACCGCGCCATCAGAATACTAACCTTCGAGTACATGTACCGCAGGAAAAAATCCAACAGAAAGCTTTTTCCCTTCCTGAAAGCACCGGCCACCGACACAACGACCACCGTCCGATCCCGTACATTTTCCTGCAGCAGAATCTCGTTCAGTGCATCCTCGTTCAGTACGAATGAGTGATCAGCCTGTGTTTCGATCACCTGCACCGGTTTTGCCTCCATATTGTCGTATTCGTGCCAGTCCGGTTCGAATCGCTCACACCTCCCCCGTCTGGCGTTATGCCTGTGGTCCAAATGATTGGGCACACCCGTGCCTTGTATGGGTAGCTAATGTTATTAATATTTATTACTTGGTGTATTTCTTTGCTCTTGCTTCTGTTGATTTGCAACCTGCCAAATTGGTGGAGGAAAAAGATGTAGGAAAATAATGTTAAAATATTTCGAACGAAACCGAAAACGTCTTATTATGGTTGGTTGTTGGAGGTATGCGCTGGTGGATTTTTTTTTTCTTGCCTTAATGGCCAACATAACATTACACATATGATGATCATGAGTAACATTTCTTCACTTTTCCGGTTGGAGAGACGCATGATCACATAGGAGACTGGGTGAAGTGGCTCGATGATTGCAGTGGCAGTCAGTGGTTGGAAAATGGCGTACCAAGGTCGTTTTGGTTATTAGTTATTCAATTTTAAACGTGTAAACTGTGTTGATGTGCGTGGTCTTGGTGCTGGCGCGCCGGAGGTTTTCAGAGGGCCTACACGCCAGCTGAACTGGATCGGTACACGTGATAAAAGCCAACAGAAGATTTAAAATGATACTAGCTGAAATACAAATTCACCGAGCATTGATCGCTAGTCGACAGTGGCAATAGGGATTAGTAAACCATCCTGCAGGATGGTAGCATAAGCTCAGATTTATTTTTTATTCTACTGGAATAAATAATTCGACAAATGTGTTCAATATAATACACTCTTTAATTTTTATTGGATTCGAACCAATTCGTGCAACAGTTTGTCCTTCAGTGAAGTCGTGTTTCAATCTATCCCTGTCTGATACTGAAATTCGACGCCTTAACTGAAGATCAATCCATTAATTGTATTACAGGCAAATTTGATATGTTACGTCACAATATCTAGTTTTTTTTTTTCGATGAATGTTGCTCATTTCTTTTCATCGTGTTATTAACCAAAAATAGAGCACTTGAAATATCATCTTGAAACCCAGCTCTAGCACCACAACATTCATTGCAATCTCGTGCGTCGTTCCCCATATTGAGCACACAAACCGTCGATTAGAAGCAGAACCATTTGGCATCACGTTTCATCAACCGAAGGCTGATGATCACACTGAAACAACAAAAAGTTTAGTTCATAGATGCGGAAAGCTATAAATAAAAATTATTAACTGTTTCTGGCACTTCGCAGATCAAAAGATTCGCAAACAGATATATCTAGCCTTAGTGGTAGAGAGGCCCATCTGATGCGTTCACACATTCTTCTTTGCAGGAATGATGCATCAACGTCTCTGAGCTAATGCAATCTGTTTTCACGGGTGAGTTGTTCTGGGGTGCTGACTAATCGTCTATATGGTTCATCTTACATGGTTCTGCTTTTCGAATGGATCATATCAGATTATAGAGCTTGTCCGATACGCGCCAAGTAGTCTTGAAAACAGGGTATGTTTTGCACACGATGGGTCGAAAGCTCAAGTTAAATTTTTGCACCACTACTTACACACACACACAACAGGCGTAAATCGAGCAACCGTATATCAACAGGCGATAGTTATACAATGAGATGCATTTATAAATACACCTCATGCTAGCGATGGACATAATTTTGCTGGGCAAAATGTTTAATTGCAGAACTTGCGAAACCGGGAAATCTAGTTCTCTATCTACCCCTTCAATGTAAAACAGACACAGGTGCAGTGGACAATGTTATTATACGACGCAAGCCGGAGTAAAAACTATTGTATTGGGCAGCTTCAACAGATTTGGTGTCATTCATTGTACTTTGAACGCTTATAATTCTGTTCTGCACCGTAAATTCTCGTCATTGAACGCTCAAACTGACTGAGAAAAAAATTTATAACGATTATATATAGAACAATCGGTAAAATAGAAAAAATGCGGAAATTCTCACACGCGATGCGATTTTCTAACAGAACTCTTCACCTGGTGCTTCTAAACGACATGCCAGTAGCCTGTCCGGTGTTCTGATTAAGGCCCGAAAGTATTCCACACTCTTAAATCGCTCGATATTGGGCCACCAATATTCCTTGTACGCACTTCGCACGAAATTCCTCGAATGCATACAGCTTTTGAGACATCCAGGAGTTTCGATGTCAGCATGTTTGTATACACTAGACAGCCTTGGAGAAGAACGAATTTTTGAAAACTCAAAAGGCCCACTCCTGAGTCGATTTCTAGTCCCACCAGGAGTACTTGCTCTAAATTTAAAGCAAATCTGACAAGTCTAGCTACCGGCCCAACGGCGCTGAAGTTTGCATGGGATTTTCGATAATTTGTACGGAGAAAAACCCACTAACTCGCATTTTCACCGCTAGTTGGCTAGCTAGTTGTATTTGAAAATAAGAAAGATAATCAACTTTGTCGAAGATTGCTAGAAGTAATTTTTTTATTTCGAGATTTGTCCTACTGGAGCTGTAGAGCTAGGTTCTCGGAAGGGCTCCCCATCAGAATCACATACTACAATTTGCAGACGAGACAGGCAATGGCGCCCACTAAAACACTGCTTTAGACCAATTGTAGCGGACCGAGCGGATTCTGAATGTGATATTCATTGTACGGTTCAGGTATGTGCGGGCGTAGGTATTTCGCGATCTCGTGTATCATCGCGAAGGACTCGAGCATTTGTACGTTAAAACGTGTATGTAACTACGCGTGTATAAGTTCTATATTAAAACCGTGTACCTTTCGCATATTCGCGTGTGTTCTAGAATGATCACGCGCGGACCGTGAATCTGATATTTATCTTGTACGATTCAGATTCTAGAAGAAAGTTGGTTCTTCCATATCACTAGAGTTGCCAGTCATGTCGCCATGGAATATGTTGTCTAGTGGATATGAGCCATATTTTTTGCTTGGTATAACTGAATGTATGGACCTAAGTTGCTAGAATGGAGGGTAAAAATTTCCGGACGTGACCGATTCATGATCGCGTGCGTAACTTCGTAAGTACTATTATTACCGGAGTGTTATCAAGTTTATGCGATCGCGGGCGTAGATGATCGCGAAGGGTTTAAGCCTACGTATGTTAACGTGCTTGTCGCGTGTGCTCGTGTATATGTGACTTCGCGTATATAAATTCGATTTTATAACCCTGTGGCCATTCACATATTCGCGTGTGTTCTTGCATAGCCACGCGGACCGTTATTCTCTGGTGGATATGAGAGCTTTCTGTTTTTAGGTATCTTATATCAGGGAAGGTGAATTTTCTGGGTTTGAAACCCCAAGTTTTCTTGAAAAGTGCACTGTACGCCTAAACCGCTGTTTTTACATTATCATCGTCGTTTGAAGTAGGATCAACCCACAAAAACGCCATAATCTTGGTCCGATGGATCCCATACCAAAACGTATTTTGGGATATTTATGGTCTATTGAAACATGTTTTTGTTTTTTGCATGATTGCGAAATTTGGCACGGACCATATTTAGGGTCTTTTAAACCGTTGTGAGTCCAACAAAAAACACCTTAACAGGCCGACAAAGAAACCCGTGCACCCATCAATTGAAAAGCTTATAATAACGGCATTTTTTACTAAATTCAGACACATTTGGTTGTTTTGGATTGGAAAAATGGACCGGATCAATGCGTCTGGTTCCCAGTATTATCTGGATTAAATTATCAGATATAATCAACCTTCCCTCCACTTAAGCGTATCACATTTAAAAACGGAACACATTTTCGGGACCTGAGCCAAATGACATAACACCGAAAAAACAACAGAATAACCGTAGACTATCATCGTCAGAACATACAGACATTTTGGCGAACTCAAGTTCAACACCGCTGAAAATAGAATTTGTTTGTAGGTACTGACCTACCGTTGCGGTTGCAAAATCTAAAATTTCAGCTCTGCGAGATTTAAACAAAAATCACTCGGGAATATAGCGAATATGAGCAGAGACTGTTCGACCTTATCAAGAAACCGCAACAAGATTTTTTTTTATTTTAAGATTTATATTCCATTACATTTATTCTAAAATACATTCCAAGCACTTCTATCGCGAGCCTCATTAAAATTAACCGTTCATAAAAGTTGCTCTAGAATATTTTTGTATGGATTTGAACTTCTCAATTCTTACATATGGTCAAGGTTGCGATAATGGCAACCGCAAGCAAAACATTTTTTATGACTCTTTGCGCCCCATTTGTTAATTGTCCTATGTATATAACCACTAATATTAAAAAAATAGCCGAAACCAAAACAATTTACCCCGCTTATCATTTATTAAAACTTTCTTGCGCGACCTCAAAATGCCTAAAAGTGCGTAAGAAGATGAAGTAGTAAATAAAATCCATAGTTTACTCTTTTGCCTGAGAACACATTTTTCCAACATAGTATAATTTAAATTTGAAAATAGCGCTAGAAAATTTGGGATGAAACTGGATAACCGGTGCGTCGTAACTACACTCTAGGCTGAAAATCTAATAGTTACCCATACACGATCATTACTATTGACAGTACTTGAGATTATTGATAGTGTAATGAAAAAAATGGATTGATTCAACATCCAACCCAAGGTTTTAATTGCTGAGGTTAGGAACAGCAAACCGGTCGGTAATACAATGCGATAAATAGGTAT
Organism: Topomyia yanbarensis; assembly: GCF_030247195.1. NCBI lineage: Eukaryota > Metazoa > Arthropoda > Insecta > Diptera > Culicidae > Topomyia > Topomyia yanbarensis. The sequence continues at coordinate 9,510,927 of NC_080670.1, read as the reverse complement.
ACCGTGTACCATTAAAATCTTAAAACACTAGTTCTACGCCTCAAATCATAATTAAACCGATTTTTGTGTTATTCGTTTTTTCCCTTTAGTTGCCATAGCTGGTTCGCTGACCAACCTTTGCTGTGTTACTGGTTTACTCATAACTGTTATTAATATTAAAACATGTAGGAAAGTGAACGGATCTGGAAATACCGACCGACTTGACGTACATCCCTCGCCGGGGTTCTTCAGCAACTACCAAAATCAAAGGATGTATAATGTGTCAAGTCAAAACGGTTTACAATATACTTTTTTCCTGATCCTGGAAGTTAAGAAATTTTGAAAAGTTATTCATTTCACTTGATCCCTCAACCATCCCTTCCTCCCCTTTTGCGCACGAATCTGCTTCTAACAATTGCCCTTCTCCAATGACCCTTGTGGATTGCGCAGTCGTATATACGATCTCCAACAGTAACAAGTCTTGGACTAACATTGCTGCGATCTACGTCAGGCCCTGGCTTGCGCTATTATTGATCAATAAACAACTTGGGATTGTCCATTAAAGAATCTAAATACTGGTCGCATTAAATATCGAATTTTATGGACAAAAAGCAAAATCCGGCTAATAGCTGGAGATACTCCCCTACGTACCTTTGTCAACCAGCAATAAATGGTTAAGTTATACATATTCGTTCGAAACCCGAAAACTCCAAACTTTTTTTTTTTTTTGGGAAACTTTGCCACTGCGACCACCATTCGGGTTATCTTTTGTGGCTGCCCCTGTTTGCTCTACATGTTACAAATTGCCCGAATCCAATGTAGTTGGAAGCGAGTTGTTTGTTTGTCCACGTGTGTCGTCCCAACCGGGTAGTACATTATGAATGTAGCTGAGGATCCGTTTGGGACAGGTATGTCATATCTCGTGAGGCGCCATTTTTTTTCAGATGATACTTAGCAGGACAATGTCCTGTAAATAAACCTGTGATTATACGTAAGCCTTTACGTTTTAGATCCATTAGTTTTTTGGTTCTCGTTATATCTGGATGCATGAATTTCTTAGTACTTTAGTAGTTGGTCTCTTGCCCAAGCCGAAAGTTCTTGTTTAATGGGACAGGTAGATATAGGGTGATGAGCCTATTTTCACCATACTAAGCAAGGTGCCTCACTAATTCGATAATTTCTTGCCTTATAATCAATAGAATGCGTAAAAATTGACATCAACCGCTTTGCTTCGTTGCTAAGAACCAATATAATAACACAAATGCGTTGAAAACAGTAAAATTCTCGTGTTTGAGCACAATGAAAACTCGAATCGAGTGCCCCTATTGTTGCGCTACCATTTGACTCAATGCGTTGAACAAAGATGGCAGACACTGCTCTAACCAACGGCTTCAAATGGGTTGGGTGATAATAGAAACATGGCGCAAATAGGCTCATCACCCTATCTAGAAATGGTTCTGGTCCAACAAGCATGTTTGATGAACCACGCCTGGCTAATTCGTCTGTCACTTCGTTACCATCGATTCCTTGGTGGCTAGGTACCCAGAATATCACTACTTTATTCCAAGTTGCCAGTTGTTGTAAAGATGTGATGGACTCCCAAACCAGTTTGGACTAACATTTCGACAACCTTAATGCCAACAGTGCTGCTTGGCTTCTGAGAAGATTGCGATTTTTGCATGTCTGTAGTTTCGTTTCCTACAGACCTCCGAGCAGGTGTATATTGCATATACCTCTGCCTGGAAAACTGTAGGCCACTATCCCATTGATATCGCTTCTTTAATTCTTGGTCCGTAGACTCTCGAGCCAGTCAGCTCACCCATTTTAGAACCATCCGTACAGAATGATATTGTACCTTGAGGCAGTATAGGACCCCCTACATCCCACATCTGACGATCCACTATGTGGACCACATATGAGATATCGAAGTTCGGTTTAGCCTCCATTTCATCCTGAACTGTTGTCAAGACAGGGTTTAGTTTGAGTTCCTTTATTATACTCAGGAGACCATTTAAATCCCCATCAAATGGTGGTTTACCCTTTAGCACTCTCAGAGAGCCAAGTCTTGCCTCCCTCATAACATGTTTTTTTTCCTTTGTATTGACATCACCATGACAGGCTAAGGCCAGGGGTTGGCCCATCTCGCCTCATAACATGTTTGTGCAATGAAGGTAGATGAAGCATGGCTTCCATAGCTGTAGTGGGTGTTGATTTCATAGCGCCTGTGATAGAGAGGCAGGCTAGCCTCTGAACTTTAGTTAGTTTAGCTTGGGCGGTCTTTTGCTTAACTTTGGGCCACCACCAGTGATGTACCGATGGGAAAAATTCCATCTTCCCGGGTTTTTATCTTTGGGTTTTAACCGGGTTTTTTCCCAAATCATTTTAACCCGGACGAAATATGGGTTTTTTCGCTTTATCGAATATATGATGTTCATTTAATGTTTTAACCTTTCGGCAGTCGCGTTAGTGCACTGAGTACACGCTGCTCTGAAAATCTAGCGACTGCTCGTTCAGTGGGCCATTTGCGCGACTTCCGGAAGGTTAAAGAATCTTGCATTTACATTTGAGAGACCGAAAATAAAAGTCGCAAGGATAAAACATACTTTGTAAAACCCACTCCAGATATCTTAGCATATAAAAATCGAATATAAACATCAAGCGTAAAAATCGGACAGAAAGCCTTGAGCATGAGAATCGCTTAGAATATTGTCACCCGAAAAAGTCGGCAAGGATGAACATCCAGTATAATTCGCTCACGGGAAATTCCGTACAACGTTACATTCAAGATTAAAAGTTGTATAAAGAAGTCCTTTTTAAGAACCGGATATACTTTTTTTCGTTTTTAATTCTGTGGGACATAATCGAAAAGCTCCTGGCCAATTTTTAAACTTGAAGTTTAAATCCAATTTTCAAATTCTAATATATTTATAACAGGTTTTACAAAGTATTTTCTATTCCTGCTGCTTTAATTTCGGTCCATTCCATATTTCAAGTTGTTTCATATAATACTGGAAACAATAGTCATTGTAACTCAAACTAGTGAAAATTAGAATAATCATGTGATGCCCAAACTACTTTTATTCTGCTTGTTACTCATTTTAGGGGTTGCTATACTTTTAGCGAAATGAGGTAGGTATTCATACAAAATTTAGATAATACCTATTTAGTTCGGTGTAAAGTAAAAGTGAGTAATATGCAGAAAGCGAGTGGCCTTGACATTCGTCATTAGTATGAACCGTAATCAGAACTCTCACAAATCGTAATCCGAATTCTTTCGGCATCAACTACATCAGCAATAGTAGAAAAAATGTTTAGTACGTTTAGGTGAATTCACAGTAAGAAACGCAATCGACTTAGCCCAAAACATGTTGAAAAGTTTTATCACTTATTCAACCACAATATTTGGAAAGAAATGTTGGATCACCGCTATAGCAATGATTCAATTGAGGAAAACCATTCAGAATTCATATACATGCAAAACTTTATGACAACAATGCTCATAAATAAAATAAAAGTGTTTGGATAACAATACATTAATGTTCAATTACTAATATATCACAAAATTGCAAAAAACCCAATCTTCACGCGAAAAAACCGTTTTAACCGGGAAAAAACCTTGGGTTATTTCCCCATAATTATAAAAACCCGATTTGGTACATCACGGGCCACCACACAATGGAGGAATAAGTTAATCGTGGTCTGGCGAGGGTCGTGTAGGACCAGTAAGCCAATCTCGGTTTGAGACCCCAAGTTTTCCCGAAGAGTTTACTGCACGCCCACAGTGCTGTTGTTGCTTTATTAACGGCGTATGTCAGGTGCGAGTTCCAATTCAGTTTTTGACATTAAAAATGTCTTACTCCACTATCTGGGGCTAGGTGTCATTCTAAAATCTAAACTATCACCCATGTAACGAAACAATGTAAGGTTTGCACGCTTATAATTCCGATATTACTAGATGGATTTTAATCATTCATACACCAACCGATTCAGAAACACCAAACTTAAATATTGGTAATAATTTAATATCTCCCCAATAAAAGTTGACTTTTAAAAATTGGTAAAATTAAAAAGTTCACGAAAAACGGGAAAATTACCATTCGTGAGGCAGATTTCTCAGACACAGCCGTCAAGAGAGGGCAGCTTAGTTGCTCAATGAAACACGAAAAGTCATAAATAGAAGCAACGCATGTCCGTTTAAATCAGTTGTTGCTCTTATCCCATACGAGCAACATCGTCTCCGGGCGATGCAATAAGCGCTATCGATTTTCGGTAACGTTGGCATTTGCACACACTCGCACCTAAGTGACTAAACCATATACGGTTAGTTTATAAATAGAGGTGACGCGTACCCGTTTGAATCAGTTTTTGTTCTTATGTCGAACGGGTAAGATCATGGCTGCAGCGTCTGGGCACTACACTAAGCGGTAGACGCTATGCATTTTCGGCAGCGGTGGCCGTGTGCGGATTTTTCGGGTACCAGCACGGTGTCATAGAATGATTTGCAAAGTGGGTGGGTGGGGTGGTTTGGATTTAATTCAATACGGTGTGTGCTGCTTAAGAGTGTTGCGTTTGAAAAAAATATATTTATTTTTATGCATGCGTGTGCGTTGTAACTTGTTAATCCATGTTTACGACGCTTTGTAGCTGCGTAGGGTAAAGAGCCTATTGGATTTCATGTTTCATATTTCGGTTATATGTTTTTTATAAGTAAGGCATCTGACAACGTGCTTCTGTAGTTATTGCACTGTTCAGCAGCGTAGTATTTCATATAGGAGAGTACACTCAAGTTTTTTTACGCGGATTTTGAAATTTACGCGGTTTTCATTAACGCGTTTTTTTTTAAATTTACGCGGTTTTCATTTACACGGCCTGTATCCCCTGCGTGAAAAATCTGAGTGTAATTGCATCGGAAACAATCACATTCCCAGCAGAACTTTTTGTTTTATAATTTCAAAACAGAACTTACCGTCCCAGCAGCAGTTGAAGCGGATGTTCTTTTTCGATTCAAATTCAAGCCATGTCTTAAGCGTTACTGGACTTAAAATTGTTTTCCCAAGTTATCCAGTCAGAATATCTGTCCTACCCTATGTATTTAAAACACAGTTCTAATTGCGTTTTAAAGTATACAACAAATAGAACGGTTGGGTATACTAATTTAAATTTTAAAATAAATCTGTTTTAAATTATGAAACAAACCGCTGTACTGAAGATATAATTATGTCAGTCCTATAACCATATTGTTCCGACTGGAGGAACGTTAGTGTAACGTGGAGGGCTGAGTCACTACAAAGAAATTCTCTGGATTCTTCGCGGACTTCAGCTGGGGTTCTTTTTCCTTCCGGGTGGACTGTATGGTTGAGAGCAATCGCAATGGCCACTTGAGGACCGTTCCGGCGATGCTCAAACGAATGACGCTGACTGGTGGCGTATAAAAACTAAATGAAAAACCTTGTTTCGATGACACTAATTTTACTCCTTTATTAGGTTGCTGCTGCTTCGTGGTTGAAACTGAACTGAAACTGTTGCTGCTTTGCAGCGCAAATTTATATGCTAGAGGAAGGATAAGTCACATCATTAATAATACATCAACATTAATACAGCTACGCTGATACACGAACAGTGCAGTGCGACACCGCTCAATTATCGTTGCGCAAAGGGGAAACAGTATATGCTGTGACGGATGGAACACATATAAAACACCTATATAACATAAAACGCTGCAGAATTGGTTTAATAATACAATGTTTACACTACAGAGTTATAACACGTTTTAATAATTAGCAACAAGAAAAATGTCACCAAGATAGCATAAAAACCCGTTTTAACTGGTAGTGCGAACGTTGCATAACAATGTAATTTATCAAATAATTTCATTTTTTTCACCACTAATCGATCAAGAAATATTTAAACTTAAGATTGTTTACTTAAGTTCATTAGTATATTATTGAAAATTTAAATGGAAAATGAAATTTCATATTTCATGGAGAATCTGTATATTTCCGTTGGCGGGCGTGGGCTTCCTCATCACAGCTCTCAATATGGAACTTTTCTTTTGAATATATTTTCTGGACAGACCAGCCTATTTTTACTAGATGGATCAGCCAAATAATGCCAATCACCTAGTGAGATACTTGATTAATTAATAGATTACCGTTAAAAGACATTCAATAAATTATGTTTTGATGGGGAGGGTATACAGCAAATTGTAACATATGAAAACAGGCGAGTGAACAAGAACGTGAGTCGATATGTGTGATAGATAAAATTCATTTGCACGCTCTTGAAAAAAGATACATTTTTAATGTCACCGTGGTCGTGTCCTGTACACAACCCTTTAAGTTTTTTCTAGGATAACACCTAGGAGTTTCACTTCTTCTGCGTAGTTGAAAGTGTAAAATTTAAAAAACCTGAACCCGAAAATTTTATTCTTAAATAACCCGGTCCGAAACCAGTCTGTAATGCTGGACTGCTTAATGAAAAAGAATTACCGTTCTTTCAGCTGTCGCAAACGAGGAACGTTTTCAACTGAAAAGCCGTCATATCTGTCATTTAATGAAATTACCTAACTATCCTTCCAGAGATGATGTAGTCAAAAACTAGTGTCTTCGATGGTATATTTGGGCCCACCTTTTTTGCGTTTAGAAAAATGTCTAAGCCATTTTTGCGGTGTTTACAATCGAACCCAGATGAGCTCCGTATAAGAAAATCGACTTATGCCCGCCCTCCATTTTTATAGTGTGTTGGTTTACGCTCACTCTCATCAAATGATCTCGTAACGATAATAAGCCTAGAATATTGACTACCATACCATATTACTAGGATTTTGAATAAAACTCACATATCCCCGAAAGTACGGGCTACAGAGAGCCGGACAAGATCGTCCTGTTCCGTCAAGAAAAACATCCAGTCCTTCCCAAATCTGTTAGATATTGTTTAACTAATTCACACTGACAAATTTTCTTTTACTTCACGGATAAGGTCATAGAATAATTCTCGCATTTGAAATACATCACCATTTATCGGACCGTTTGTATTGAATTTTGCGCCAACTCATGCTGCCAGCGTCTATAACAAAGCCATGACGACAGTGCTTACGGCATGCACAGCAAAAACACGATCACAAACACGACCTTTGCTCACGTTTTACAGTTTCTTATCGATTCGCAACGCAAGGTTGAAGTACTCATTTTAGCAGAATGTAGTTAATCGTGTCATGGTAAGGTGTTAGTTTCACCAACTGGTAGTCATTCGTACATGATCACAAAAGATTAGTAAAATACCAGTATAAGTGCTCTATAAACGTATGTAAAAGAAAAAGGTCAAGTTCCGGCTAGAAATGTAAATACCATGGTACTGCTATTTCTCGCAATTCTCAATGTCAGTAAATTGCCGTTCATCGAGTTTCATACATACGATCACATACCGAAACACTAATACTACCATTACCTTCGAGCACCTTTACACCTTGTCGTGCTATTTAATGAGCGCTTCGAAAGTCTTTTTTCGGAACAAGCTACCGGTTGCCGGGAACGACTAATTAACCTGCGCTACTGTACGTAATCATTCAATCACTTTTAATACCCGCTGGCGGCCAATGAAACTTCCAATTCACACATAAATCCCTGTTACAACAGATAAGCACCCGAAAATGTTGGTGGTACGAGACATCCCACCACCGCTTATCACTTTCGTTCGATAAAGACCCGTCACGGGCTGTTTGTCGATGCAACAGCTTTAGCAACCAGCCGCGTGTGTTGGGAATTCACATTTTGGTCGCATCACACGATGTGCTTCGTGGCCACTTTGCGTCAACTTGGATGCAGTGTTGGCGCGATTTAAAATTTTTGATGTTGAAGCGTTTTACATCGGTTTGATAAATTATGCAAAATTTAGTCACTTCATTAAATGTACTACCAGTATTTTACATACAATTCTATTCTGAAAAACCCTTTTCATTTCTATTTAATTTTAACACTAGTTGTTAAGGGCAGTAATTATTTCATTTCAGGTCATTCGAGCAAATGACAAGCAAACATTTTATGCCACCATACTTTTAAAATGTTTCAGATTGCAATCATTCTCTATCAATCGTTCACAGTTCAACGAAACGGAAATGTCAGTACACAAGCTGACCTTTTCGCATTTGACAAGTATCACACTAACCCGGAATTGAAAAATCACGATCGGTGAGCCCGTGAAAGAAACTATTTTCGTACAAGAAACGTCACCACCACTCCGACCGCGCGTATCTGACTCGGGAGCCCACCACCGATCCGAGTGGAGAGAGAGTACAACCTTGACTAGCTGAGCAAACAGGGTCTGAACCTGTTGCTGCCCGTTGTACCTACTGGCAATCGAAAACGCAACGCGACTAGAAGCTGCGCCAGTGCGCCATACTTGCACATGCGCAACTTGCGTATTCGAAAGCAAAGAGCAAATTGTTTAACCTTTCTTCTTCTATACTTTCTATGTATACATCTAAACGAGGCGGGGAATGATAGGGAACGTTAGGCTAGATCCAGTTCTGTAGGAAATTCTCCAGGATCACACAAAAATGTTCTACATCTAAAATACAAACGTCCCACTACAAAGCGTAAAAACTAAAACACGTATCACATACCATCCTTTATTGTTCCTTGACCTGGCTCAATGGTTACTGTATATTTTTTGTCCCATGTTTTATGGAATTTTCTATATACATGGGACAATTATGCGTATAACGGCAGTACACTGGTAAATTCGATCTCGATCAAATCAACAAATCCAACTGCATATAGGCCGATGTTATACAGACTTCGTGTTTCACAATCTTGTAAGAATCTCCATTCGGATCGAAAATTCATCTTTGATAATAAAATGTATTATTGATTATATGAGACCCAGAAACATTTCAGTCCTTTGAATGTTCAAAACGATACTGATCCTCTGATCAACTGTCGGTTCAGAGTAACTCGAGTTTTTTAATGGCCCAAGTTTTTTTTGGAGGAATGGGATTCCAATAATAGTTTAGCCTAAGAGGACAATATCTTTAACGAAGTTACCGGGCGTTTCACCGGATTCCATTGTGGTTTCCGCTATTCAAAGAACTGGCAGACTTAGCGTAGAAACTACTGAGTTCAACCAATCCGTCGCTGTGAGCAATTATTTTGCTTACCAATACTGCCCATGATCGCATATTTGTCCCATTTTCTATGGGGTTTCCTATCTTTATGAGACTGATTTGCGATCATGGGAAGAATACCACTTTTTAATAATCCATAACTAACATGTTTCTTATAAGTAGTAGAATAATGCAAATTTGAATGCAGCAACAGGCATGTCTTAGCAGCTTCCTGAATATATTATAGAAATTAAAATGTGATTCATAGTTACCTACTGAAGATCGTAATCCAAGATACAAAATAGGGGAGAATACAAAAAAAAATCCAGGATGCACGGAAACCAAAACACCAAATAACAGTATGTTTTCTATAGACACTGACCAGCTCTTATCCGAAGACTAAACATATCACAAGATATCAAATTCAGACAAGTGGAGTTTGCGCACAGCGACCATAACAAAAAATTGTATGAACCCGATTCCTTTATGCTTGGTCCTGGATTTAGATTCCTAACTTTTTCAATCAAAATATGACAACTAGTACAAATGAACTAACTAGCTAAGCCTTCACGTTGACGCGTCAGCACAAAGAGAACCGTGTTCTTGTGGGTCAATATTTCCACCGAGCCACTCGCGACAGTTCAATCTATTTCACTTCGGGTAACAAAAGAACAATTTGTTATCAGCGATTCAACCTTTGGATCCGGAACGCTGTCCGTTTCCCACGAACAAAACGAAGAAGCTGTTGTCGTTGTTAATAATGGTTGACCGCCACAGTAATAATGCCTTCTGCCACAGCAATAAAAACCTGCTCTGCTTTTGCCACAACGCAATCACCTCAACTCGACTCCAAAAGGTAGTTCACTGACTAAAATGAAAAATACTGCACTAACATCACTATATTCCTCGCTCACTACGTTCAACGATTTGCTTTGATGTGTTGCAATCCAAACCAAGAGACCAAAAAAATCCACCTTTTTCACAACCTTAAGCTTCTTAGCACGATTTTGCTCACCGAATTATCACGCTAGTAATCCTCCCTTCATTTGCTGCCTAGTGTTGATAAGTTCAGTAGCACAATGTTTATGAAATTGCCACAAATGGGCAAACGATATTAACGGGGCAGCGCACTTCCGATTATGATCGCGATGAAAAAATAATGCACACTCCCAACTTGCTCTTTCGAACAATATGTTGTCTTGTTACTGGCGGACGAAACGAACGACGGGAACTGTGTGGCCTGCTTCGCGATTTGGAAAGATACGACGACGACGCATATTCTGTCACTGAAAAATCCAACAGTAACGCTCGAGTGATGATTCAACTGCCAAAATACGCGTCACACGTCACGCGTACACTGAAATAAAATTGAAAAAAAAATGACTGGGGGCTCTTTGATTTAATGTTGCTATAAATTTTGAATGTGAACAAAGCGACCCTTACACGTCCAATATTATGTACGTAAAATTTCATGCTAGTTTAGATACGTCATGTGTCTTCTTCTTCCGCATGGCCACATTCTAACTAGAGTGCTCTACTCGCAACAGGACAAACGTGATGACAAACAATAGTTATTTTCACGAGGGGGACGACACTCCGTGGTTTGTTGGTGAAATGAGCGTGGTTTGTTGGTGAAACCTCAGCTGAAGGCGTATCAGTACGATGCGGCTTAGCCGTACAAACGAGGCCTAGAAACCGAAGCGGCGCAAAGCCGCTGAGGATCCGCCGGGCGAGGTGGCCGCTGTCGGAAGCAAGCGAACTTGTGATTCACTCGTTTGCTCGGCTTACTCAAACATATGGTGTTGAGATAAACAAGAAGTATCACTTTCTGTTAGCAGCAATTTATTTGTCAGCTCAAGCTGAAATCATCAAATTTAGTTTAAGGTTATGATTTTAATGTGTGTACCTTACAATTTAGTGTTCTTCTCCCAAGTAATTTTAAGGATCAGCAATCCAACTCGGAGTGTGTGAAATTAACTGTAATTACAATCAATCAGATTATAATAAATTCATTCTTGATATAATCGATACTACTGTCTGTTTTCAACTCACGCAAATACAATGTATAGTGGCCTTCTTGGCAATCGACACTTGGTCTTCAATCCAACGTGGTTCGCCCACCTAGTTAGGTAACTATTAGTTTAAGGTTTCTAGATACTAAGATTTCATTTTTTCATTTACTTATAGGTTTAGCTTAGCTTTTAGCAATTAAGATATAATGTAGTATAGGTTTAGTTTTAGTATAGTTCACTAGTTTTAGGTTTCGGTTCACTAGCAACACGTAAATAATTCGCAATCTCGCAATATTGTTTCCTGTTGTTTGACACTACGATCGACCTGATATCCTCATGCCAAACCGTACTGATGACAACTATTTAAAGCGTCGCTTTGGTTGGCGCTTTCAAAGGGCCTGTACACTTTCATGGCGAATCGGTGATGGTAACATCCCGGCCCCCGTAACTCTGCGTATTGGAAGCAGTTTTACCATTTTCTTGAACATCTAAGATCGCCAGCTTGCACACAGGACGCACTAGAATGCCTGTCGTAGTCTGGATCAGTGCCTTACGAACTCTCTCATCTGTACTTCGCCTAAGTTCTACCACCTTTCCACGTATCCAATTATTCCGTTTTTTCCCATCTGCGATGAATACCAGATCTCCCACTTCGACTGCTCGCGTGTCCTCAAACCATTTTGTTCGTCTACATATAGTTGGAAGGTATTCGCGAAGCCACCGATTCCAGAACAGATCTGACTGGTGGCGAATCTGGTTCCAGCTAGATCGAAGGGCCAATCGGGAATCCGTTGGGATTGCGGCCGGTTGTTTAACTCCAATTGAGCTTCCCAGTAAGAAATGGTTAGGAGTTAAAGCCTCCTGCTCCGCTGACTCCAAGGGGAGGTATGTTAAAGGTCTGCAGTTCACGATACTCTCGGCTTCTGCCAACAGCGTTAGGAACGCCTCATCGTGTAACTTTCTTCCACTGTCTATACTGAACATTGCCGTCTTGATTGAGTATACCATTCGCTCCCATGCACCACCCATGTGGGGAGCTGATGGTGGATTGAAAACCCATTTGGTATGCTCGTTGGTGAATGTTTCAGCCAGCCCGCGATGAATTTGCTCCTGCAATATTCGCTCAGCACCCACGAAGTTGGTTCCATTGTCTGAGTACACCTGCAAAGGTGCTCCACGTCGTGCGACGAATCTTCGGAAACACATAATGCAGCTTTCTGCGCTCAGGCTGTGTGCGACTTCTAAATGCACTGCTCTTATTGTAAGGCAAGTGAACAGTGCCACCCACCTCTTCACGTCACTTCTCCCTGACTTAACCAATATAGGTCCAAAAAAGTCCAAGCCAATGTAGGAGAATGGCCGAACGAATGCGGATAATCGCGCAGTTGGTAATGGTGCCATCATTGGGGTTATTGGTTGGGATTTTTGTATTTTGCATCTCTGACATTGTCGGGCTATTTTTCTTATAGTGGTTCGAAGATGAGGAATATAGAAATTTTGCCTTACCTCGTTCACAACTGTTTCGTTGTTGGCGTGGTGATATCTTCGGTGATAATCGTCCAGCAACAATTGGGTGACTCGGTGTTGCTTGGGAAGAAGGATGGGATATTTCACACCGAACCCAACATTCACTTCCATTGGAATTCGCCCATTTCGCCGGATAACACCATGTTCATCCAATATAGGATTTTGACCGTATAGCTGACTGCTCTTACTAAGAGTACCCTGTCCTCGCGTTGTCTTCAGGATGGCACATTCATCAGGATAGCTTTCTAGTTGGCATAAACGCAAAATAGAGTTTTCCGCAGCAATTATTTCGTCTTGTGTAAGGCATCCTGTGAAGCGCGACTGTTTGACGCTATCCCTAGATCACAGCACGAGTAAAAGCGATGTGGCGTAGCCACATTGGGTTGTGGAATTAAAATAAAATTGGCAACGCTAGCAAGAGGTAACCACAAATGAACACTCCGGATGAACCTATCATCAATTGACATTTCGACGAGTTTTGATTCGAGCCAATAATATGGGCCCTTTTGACGTACGGCACGTGTAAACGGGCACTAGAGAAAGGTATTAAACTTATCCTGACGGAACGGTGACGTTCCGTTGACGTTGACGGAAGCTGATGTATCGTCTGAATCGTCCTTTACTCAAAACATAGAGGCTATCCCTATAGTTTAAGCACGCGCCAAAGCGAAGTGGCGTGAAATCACAATAAAATTGGCAACCCTAGCAAAATGTAAACACAAATTAATGAACACTCCGGATCAACCTATTGCCAATTGACATTTCGAGGAGGTTTGATTCGAGCCAAGAATAGGGGGCCGAAAATGTCATCGATATCAATATTAATTCTTCAAAAGGGTTAATGACATATTTCTAAACAAACTTATTTCGCCCATTATTCCGCTGCCGAGTTGAATTTCATTAAAAATACACATGAACCCACATCTTTACCCTTGGTAGAATCAATTTCAAATGCTTTCGAATGTTATAACAAATTAAAAGACATCAGCAAAACAAAACTTTGTTTACAAATCTAATTAGCCCTATTCAAAAGTTGATATGGAAATGCTACTATGCGGAAAAATAAAACAACCCACAGAATTAGTTCTTTTAACTTATATTTTGGCAGTTTTGAGTTTTGTGAGATTCGACTCAGTCGAGGTCGCTTCCATGGAATAAGGTACTTTTGAGTTTTTTGAGGTATACTCAAAATAAGCCAGGTTCAACTTAAATTTAGGCATATTCAATTTAAAGTTGAGTATAAAAAGCCTGTCAATGAGCTGTGATTTTTGCCGTGGTTAAAGGAAAACTACCTTCAACACGGTTTACCTAATTTTTACCTTATTGCACGATACCCCGAGATTGAGTCAAAGGAGCTCAACTTTTGGTAGTTTTTCGTATCCGTGCACCTTTCTTTCTCTTCATCTTGATTGGAAGCAGCATAACTTCTAAGACAAGACGTGACAATAGAGGGGCCGTTTTTGTTCCAATTTTACGTCAGAATGGCCCAGCTCCTGATTGGTTGATTCTGACTTTTTGCACCGTACGCAATGTTACTGCAGGGATATCGAAATTATGTTTGGCAGTGTTGCTATATTTATGGTAAAAGATTCTCATTACTTTTGACAAATAAAATTAGTATCGTTAAAAAGTAAAAGTTACTAAATTGAACTGAAATTGTGCGGCAAAGTGAAACAAGTTTTTACCATGCACTTACCGTATACGTAGTTGATTAACTGTAAGAAAAATAAGACAGAAACAACACTATAATCTAAAATTATTCAGAAAATGGCTTCATCAAAGCTTACTAAACACCCATGACATGGAAAAAAGGTGCCCTACATCAATATAGTGGATTCAAGATAAAAAACATTGTCGGCATAAAATAAATTAACAAAACTCCATTTTCATTAATAAAAATAGCAACACTGTTTGGAAGATTTCGGCAGGGTGAAAATGTGCGAAAAAAAGAATGAACCAGTACACGTTGCGTTACATAGCGGTACTTTCCGAGCCCTGCTCGACCGGAATGACATTTGGAGTGCTCTTTGTTTACTTGGCTTCACAGGTTTTCTACACGGAAACGAAAAACTACCTAAAATTGAGTTCCTTTGACTCAATCTCGTGGTATCGTGGGGGAACTTAAAATTAGGTAAACCGTGTTGAAGGTAGTTTCCATTTAACCACGGCAAAAATTACAACTCATTGATAGGTTTTTTATACTCAAATTTAAGTTGAATTTACCTAATTTTGAGTTCACCCCAAACAACTCAAAAGTACCTTCCTCCACGGAAGACCTCGACTGAGTCGAATCTCTCTTTTTTGTTTTTGACAACACTAATAAGTGCGAAAGCGACGCAAAACTTACTCAAAAGTAAGTTAAAAGAACTTTTCTGCAGGTTGTTTTATTTAACCGTGTAAAGAACAGCTGATTAGCCAAGTAAACAAAGAGCGCACCAAATGTCATTCCGGTCGAGCTGGGGCTCGGAATGTAACGCTTGTAGCACAGCTTACTCTGGTTGATACCGTAGGAAAAATAAGAAGCCGATTGTCACGTCTTGTCTTAGCATAACTTCAGGAACAAATCAAATCAAAAACATAAATTTTGTTGCCAGTATTATTGAAAGATTCGGAAATAGGGAATGCGGAGTTGCCAGTTACATCAAATTGGTCGGAATTTTAGAAAAATAGCATTGAGATTGGATAAATTCTCGACAAACATATGATTACGGCCTAAAAGCCAACTGTCAAAATCCACTTTGAATGGAAATTCCGGACAAACCGTTACACGCCAATCACAGATGTTGGTAGTAAACTAAAGAGAAAAGTTTTCTCTTTCATAAACTGTTGTGAACTGTGTTCAACTAGTAACGGTTTGTCTGGAATTTCCATTCAAAGTGGATTTTGACAGTTGGCTTTTAGGCCGTAATCATATGTTTGTCGAGAATTAGTCGTAATTTTTTTTCGAATTTTTCAGTAATACTCAATTTGATAGAAAATTGTTTAATACTTTTTTAAATTACCGAAACAATACGAATTCATACAAAATTAAACGGAATGTAACAATTATTCTGAAGTCATGTTCTCCTCAGTTATGGTACATTACCACCCTTCTTTTTTACTGCAAAGTATACTTTTATATCTAAATTTACTGTAAAACGTTGAAGTTAGTTTCTGTAGTGTAGAATAACATTGGACTTCACTGCAATTTATTGTAAAATTACTTAACTTAATGGATACAATTTAAATTTTTGAGCTATCAGTATTTTGAATTGCTGAAACTTCCAGTTGATGAAAATTCGACAAAATATTGCTAATTTCTTGCGAAGAAAATTGGTGTGTACACATCATAGAGTTTTTAGCTATTCTTTAAAACTGCTTTATGAATCAACGAAGCACTCTTGTATGTTATTTTGATATTTATTAAAGTGGGTCATTAAATGAGAAAAAAAAATCTTTTTTTTTTGCTACATACATCGATAAATCTGATTTTCGTTATTACAACAATGTTTTTTTCCAACTCAGGAAACGTGAAAATAAAATTTAAATTTAAAATAAACAGAAGAATTTGACATACATATTTTTACGTATTACAACGATTTTTTTTTTTTGAGATAATGTCATGTATATTGGACCTAAAATTTATCGAATGGAACGGAAAACTATATCTACGCTTTTTCTTGAAAAGGGCGATACTAGCAGTAATACCATTCAAAAAAAATCTACAGTGAATATTTCCAGACTTGGTTTTATTTCCTATTTAGGAGCTATTGTGTTTTTTTACATCCTAGATTGCATGATTCAGTGATCGAAACCCAAAACTTTATAAAGTATTTGAAATTATTAAATTAAAATTTGTTTTTGCTATTTAAATTGACAAAATGATAGTATCGCCCCTTTGGCGATTGTTTACTTTTTCGGTCCCACCTATCAGCATTGAAGTATCGCCCTTACGTTTTTTTACAATAACTAACGTTTTACACCCCCGATTTCGTCCTGCTTTTTTAATAGCGATCATTGTTACTATTTACAGCTGGTATCAGCTTAATAATCCTAAAAAATAACAGTTTTGCCTCTAAACTGCTAGCAAAAAAAGTATCGCCCTGTTTGTTTGCATGGAGCGTGGAGGGCGAAACTTTAAATAAACAAACAAAATACAGTTTCGCCCGTTGTATTTTTTGCTGTAGTTTAAGGTTCAAGTTACCTTTTTTTAAGCATGTGTTAGAATTGAACGCTTGGTAGTGTGCGTAGGAAAATTTGTGTTCAGCTTTGTCACCGAATTATTCATTTAAACCTTTTTAAAACTCTAAAAGAAGAATATCAGTCGATTTATTAGATCATCACGATTCAATTCATGCAAAATACCTGCTGGAAAAACCATCGGCTTAGCTAAATGGTGCTTTTGAAAAAGTGGCTGTGGTTTTTTCATTGCGCAGTTGTGTTGCGTACCCCAGCTCGGTGTGGTAGTGTGATAAAAAATCACAGTCACTTTTTCAAAAGCACCATCCAGCTAAGCCGATGGTTTTTCCAGCAGGTATTTTGCATGAATTGAATCGTGATGATCTAATAAATCGACTGATATTCTTCTTTTAGAGTTTTGAAAAGGTTTAAATGGATAATCTGGTGGCAAAGCTGAACACAATTTTTCTTACGCATACTACTAAGCCTTGAGGTAACTTGAGCCTTAAGAAAGCAATATCGTAGAATCCAATTTTTTAGGTTAATTTGTTGCGTTTCAAAGCCCTCATTCGCATGTATGAAAAAAGCCTTATGTTTACATTTGTAAGTATCGCCCTTTTCACAAAAAAGAGTTGATATATAGCTTAATGACCCAATAGCGGATCGTATTGAACAAATACTCTGAGATTTTAACCAAATCAAAATATCTATATGTTTAGACGACACGTGAAAATATGAATGATTGGCACCCCTGAAGTCGATTGACATATCATGGTCATCTGACAGAACTATAAGCATAAAAATTTATCAGCAAACGAGTCGGCGTTGCGTCCCAAACTAGTTTATTTCTAGATAATAAGGAATATTAGTTGCAATTAATGTTAAAACAAATGTCGAAATGTTTGTGTTCTTTCTTTAAGTTCTACTAGTAGAAAAAATGACATTAATAGAGGCATTTTATCCACAGTTATTACTGAAGACGATGTTCCGGTTGGATACTCGTCGGAGCAGGATGATGACTACGATGAGTACGAAAAAGATGTCCCTGAAATCGAAGATCCGGCTGAAATTTACATCGGCAACACCGGCAAGGTTTCTGCAAGCAAGTTCTTCAATTTGTTCAAAATGTACGGTTTCATCACGAACATGTTCATTTGGCGCACCCACAACCACTTGTATCACGCTCGGATCACCTACAAGCGAGGACCCGCTGCTCAAAAAGCAGTCACAGAACAAAATGGAAAGTTTTATAATGGGAAGCGATTGCGAGTGACGCTCGTGAAGGATAAAGTTCCACTGAGTTATCCAGCAGCAATTCGTATCGATGATCTTTGTGCAGGTTGGTAGAAACTACAGACTCGGAACCGAAACTTTTTTCCTTATTGAAGCCTTACGTTATTTACACATTTGTTTCTTTGTAAAGGATGCACAGAAGAGGATATCTACGAGCACTTTGCACCATGTGGAGAGATTCGGTTTGTTGTAAAAATTGGATTTTCTGCGTATATTCAATTTAACTCCACTCAGTCGGCCACCAATGCGTTGTCGCTCGAAATGATTCTCAACGGAGATCCTTATACCATTACTAGAATTTTTAGTGATGATCGAGGTTAGCCGATGAGATTCAAACTTAGACAATCGGGTGAAACTAACAAATTTACTTCCTATTATAGTGGATCATGAAAAATCGATTGAAAATATGAAGCAGATCAAGCATCGCAAACCATTTGTGATGGTGGAAAACTTTCCCCGATACGAACAGGAAGTACCGCTGAATCGATACAAGAGTTGCTTTGAAACGGTAGGACTTGTTCAACATTTCAAAATCGCTCCGACCTCGAACGGAACGGTTACACTGGCATTGGCGATGGCCAAAGCCGATGAACGAGATATGGTGATTGGTAAATTTAACAATACGATCCAAGATAACAAAGTGCTAAAACTTTACATGGTACCGGGTAGGGCAGTTATGACTATCCATCATGCCGCAACGTTCGCGTCTGCTAAGTCATCGGTTGTGGTTTCTGGTATCCCTCCTTGTAAGTCCCAATTCTCAATATGGTTAGGCCTGGTAGTCCTGGTCGAATGAATATGTTTTTTACAGATTACAAAGACTACGACGTTTGTATGTTGTTCAAAAAATGCGGAGAAATCAATTTTTTGGAATGCTTCGACGGCATATGGTTGATAGCCTTCGAAAATCAGTCTGCGGTTTCATTGGCGCATTTTTTCCACTTCTCGATTAACAAACAACGACTAGTAATTCGAAACCTTACACCAGGTATTTATGCTTTATAATAGTAACACAAACATTATTGGTTATATTAAAAAATACGATTCTCAAATGAGCATTTTTTCAGACACTCTGCCAGGAAAAACGTTGGTCAAATTGCACGATTGTAAGTTTACGACAATGAAAATTTTTATGCATATTTAACATTTTCACACTTTTCTTTCAGATGAAGAACCTAAAGACAAGAAAGGTAAATTTTGAACTCAGAATTTTAGCTAAACTAAGTTTGCTTTTTTTCTCGCAGAGCCGGTTGCGAAAGTTCCACCACGTCCAAACCGTGCGGATGATTTTTTGCTCAAAGCGATGCAATCAATGGATCAGCAAATAAAAAGGAACAACAGTATACTACAGCAGCAGGCAAGCGCAACCGCTGACACATCCGTAGCGACAAAGCCCAAAATTACAGAGAGGCCAAATAATATCGTCATTAAAACGGTACCGATAGAAACGCTGAAACGGCCTGCTGAACCGGTAACAAAGATTAATACTTCGATCGGACGGGCTAAGGCTGACGCTAGTAATACTTCCGCTGCAGAAGCATCCGATGATGGTAAGTGATCGCGCCAGATGTAGTTCAAATGGTTCTAATCAAACATGTCAAATGGTCCTAAGTGCAAATGAGGCTCTCTTCTTGTATACTCTCTAGATGATTAGGGCCTCATCGTAAAACTTTCCAATGTTGTTTCCGTACATATCGAAAGATTCTGATTTCGTTTGACTGGGCATTACACCGGTGTTTTACTGGGCCTTACACCGGTGTAATCGCTACTACACTCATTCAAACTTGGGTGTAATCAGTCAGTTCTTCGCACTTCACCGATGTTGAAAAAACTAAAAGGCTATATATGCTAAGAGTTAAGGAGCAAACGTTATAGTGCCAGAGTTATTAACGGAAGAGAAAGTCAACAAGGAGAGATTGTCATTTGCACTTAGGACCTTTTCACATGTTTGTCTTGATGCTGTCATCTGATACGCACGTTATCTACGTTATCTGATACGCTGTTTGTTTGTTGGTATATACACCAATAAGGCCTTGGTCCCAACGGTGATTATTTCGACTAGATCTGTTTAAGGATAGATAAAAACATTGCTTCAATCGTATTCCTCGTCACGTGGAAATCGAATGTAATAGCAACTCGTTGAAGTCTGGTAACAGCGCTGTGGTGATCGTTGTTGGTTCTTTTCTGAAAGATAGTCGCAGGAGAGAACTATTACGCTCGAATGCGAGCT
This sequence comes from Topomyia yanbarensis, assembly GCF_030247195.1. Lineage (NCBI taxonomy): Eukaryota > Metazoa > Arthropoda > Insecta > Diptera > Culicidae > Topomyia > Topomyia yanbarensis. The sequence goes on along the minus strand of NC_080670.1, from coordinate 9,490,628 downwards.
TGAAGATCTAAGCGTTGGAGAGTTGTAGTGCAATAGACTATGGCAGATTGTATGTTCGAAACGAATAATGCTTGAGAGCAGTTCCTCCAGAAGCTGATTTCAGTTGAGTTCCAGAGTAGCCCAACAATTTCTACTGCGAGCTCTACCCTCCACGAGATGATTTTCAAAAATCATTGGAAAGATCTTTGAAAATTAACCTATAATAGAAATTATTTAAATTTTTTTCTTTCCTATGCTACAGAATTGAAATATGCCTTCTTTTTTCCCAGACGATAATACCGCGGAACGCAAAAATTTCTCTACTAATAGCAATATCTACATCGGAAACCTCGCGAAAGGACTAGACGAAAAAGATATATGCGAGTTATTCAAAAACAAAAAACTCCAGAATGTGACCGTATATTGCAGCAAAGATTCGTACCACCCCACGGCTGTAAGCTACGTAGAATTCGTCAATCGGTCTGACATCGCATCGGTCATTCAACATAATCATGACCGCTATCGAGGCAAACGTGTCATGATCGTGCGTGGACGTAGGACGAACCCCTTCTTCGCTAAGGACAAAAGCTTCATGGTGAAAAACTTGACATCAGGTACTATCATTGCATTGGCTACATGTAAACAATAAATAATAGTGCGTTTATCTTGTTGTAGGTATCACCGAAGAAGGTTTATTGAATGAAATCGAAAAAGTGTTAGGTCCAGATACAGTCGGAGATGTAATCAGACCAGCATATCACTACGCATACGTCAGTCTGGAGCAGCATGTTGTAACAAGTAATGCCATCGATCAACTACGGGAAGCTTTCACGCGTTTTAAAATCGATGTGTACCAATTGTATACCAGTATACCAAAGCAGATGATATATTTTTCAATTAATCCGCAGACAGCGGAATCAATGCGAAAACTTGAGGGTCTGAAAAACCCATCCGAGATGGAAAACAGCGACAAAAACTTTGGCGTACATAACGCCCATAAAGGTCAGTCTGAACAGAGATAGTCTAAACATCAAATGTGCAGGTTCTAATATTCCAATATTTTCAGTATTCGTTGGTAACATTCCGCGTGATACGTCGGCTGAAGATGTTATCGACTATTTCAGCAACTATGGCAATGTTATTGACTACAGCCCCATTGAGAAGAAAAGCTGCTATTTGCGCAAATCGGCAATCATCAGTTTTTTGAATTCAAAACACGCTCAAAATGTGCACTGTCGCAGCAATCACTACTTCGAAGGCAGTAAACTAAAAATACATTCAATGGAATACCCTCCATATCAGTACAGACCCGAAACGCAAATAGTGACTGTCAAATCACATAGTCCATGTAAATTTTTCAACGAATTACGCATACCATAAACTTAAATAAAAACTTTCCTTCCTTCAGTTCTGACTTGCGACGAAGTGCAGCACGCACTCAGCCCACATTTGAGAGGAATGCGCATTATGCGTTTCGATGCGTACGACGATCGTGCAAACTTCATAGTAAAGCACATTGGTGGGAAGGGATCTACACTCGAGAAAGTGTTCGCTTATCAATATATCAACGATGAGGCAATTCTAGTTATAGGTAATTGAAAAAAACGATGATCCTGATTTTACTCTACATGTGCCTTTTTTCTAATTAAATCTTCATTCGATGCAGATGGATTAGATCTGACCCCACCTAAAGTGGACGAGGCACGGGAAAGTAAACAAATTTCCAATTCTTTGAACCGACAACAGAAGGAAAAATATCTCAGCTATGTAGTATACAAAGAAAATGTTAAAGAGGATATGGAAATCAGAACGAAGCCGAGCAGTGAGCAGGACATTCCATTTAAGATGTTTTACAATGACAATGCAAGTGAGTATTTCTGTCCCAATCAATGAACGATGTCATATAACGATCCCAGTAACATTCATGTTTTCTTGCAGTACAAATCAACAACGTTTCACTGGATACAACGTTGGAGAACATTCGCGATTTATTCCTCAAATGTGGAAATATATCCGACTATCAGGCGCTGATCCTCGAAGAAGACAACAGCAAAATTTGTTATGTAAAATTTGAAACGGATCTTGCGGCTGATTTGGCATGCACGTACAATCAACGTCTGCTAAACGGGAGCCGGATTCTAATACATTTGGCGAAGGAAACCGTGCACGTAGAAAAGGATCGAACGATTTTCGTTGAACAGCTCAATCCGCAAACTACTGCCGAACAAATATATTACGCCTTCAGTCGATTTGGAATGATCAAGTTTGTTCACAAGCAGTCTCCCTTTACGGCCATCGTGTGTTTCAAAGACCGGGATAGCATGGAGGATGCTATCAATGCACAACAGAAGGGCAGCTCCGTAAGATTCGTTATCAGCCAGTGTTATAAAGGTATGTTCAATTATAAATATTTGAGATTATTTTAATCTGTTCTACGCAAACAATATTTCTAGATTACGATTCTCGATTCTTCAACAATTTCACGACCCAAGAAGAATTTATTTCCATAGAAGAAATAAGAACCACACTGAAACCTCGCGTACGGCCGGAATATCATCAATCTAACCTGGAACGGCAGGTGTTCGAAGTACTGCCAGAAAAAGTTAAATCAGTGCTCATTAATGAGATTTTCCTGGCGCGGAACACCATCCCCAATTTTAGCAACCTCACTAAACCGGAACAGATCGTGGCACTCAAAACAGAATATGAAAAGTTTACACAGAAAGAATATTTTGTGGGCTTAAATGTAAAGGAACAAGAAAAGCTACTGGACATAACGAAAAATCTTCAGAAAGAATACCCATACGAGGAAGTAAAAAATATGGACATCCTGGAACCGATCGCGAAACAACCTCGAAACGATCAGCCCAAGAACAATCAACCAGACAAAAAATTCGCAGCCAATTGGTACTCCGAACCATCGCAAGCAGACAAAATAATCCAAAATCCACCAACTGCGCCTCTGAACGCACATCATGTGGCACAAGCACTTCCATCCACCGGATTGCTGAGTTACGGTGGACCTCTCAGCCCAGCTAATCCGATTCCTCCCGTGCTCGGTTCTACTATAAACACTAGAAACGTA